>NC_089255.1:31293709-31305550 GCF_963930625.1 Muntiacus reevesi | reverse complement strand
ACGAATGGTTTTGTGAATGGTGCAGCCTACCTCCTTCATCCCCAGAGACACAAAGATCTCTTCCCCCGCAGCTGAAAATTTAACCTGAAACAACTAAACATGCAACTTATTTAAAGGAATGTTCTTAAACAAGTCAAACTTTTCTTTACCCAATGTTCATCAATAGTCTGAAAACAGGAAGAGCTACCATGGAAATGCAGAAAACCAAGAGTGAAACAGGAAATAATTTTTAAAGTAAGAAACAGGCCAAAATTAGGTCCAGGTTTTAAAAAAGAATTCACCCTTATTTTTATTTCTTCACTTCACAAAGTATTGCCCTTAATAATCAAAACTAGTTGATTTGCAAAAACAAAACAAAAATGTGTTTGCTCATAAACAGGACAGATTTGTGAAAATATAGAATGGACTAAGGAAATTAATTTTTGATGCTTATTATAGCATTTACAGGTCTGTGAAGAGTATGTAACCAAAGAAAATTTATCAGTCTTTCTGCAGAGGGTTTTACTTCGGAATGATACTAAGTAATTTCATCATTGAGATGAATGAGAGATGAGGACAAGCATCTGCTCAGTTCATGGGTAACAGAGAAAGGAGAAGGGGAGGGGCATATGGAATTAAAAGATTAGAAGGTGTGGGACAAATTTAACACCTAAATCAAAATACAAGGTGCCTAGTAAGAATATTACTCAAATAAAAAATATACACAAGTTATAAACATAAATATCTAAATACACACACATATATAGTTACTATATAGAGGAAAGAGATAAAATGTCTTTGTAGAAGAATTCCAAATAATACATCAATATACTTCTCCCTCCACGAGGTGGAGTTTAATCTCCTGCCTCAATTTGAGTGTGGGCTAGATTTAGTAACTTGCTTCCAAAGAATAGAGTATGGGACTTCCCTAGCACCCCAGGGGTTGACTGCACTTCCAATACAAGGAACTTAGGTTTGATCCCTGGATGGGGAGCTAAGATCCCATATGCTGTGCAGCACAGCCAAGAAAATATATATATTTTTAAATACAGAACAAGGAAAAGAGCAATTTGACAGTAGAGAAATATGGCAACTATCACCTTAACCAAGAGACTAAGGCTAACATAACTGTGAATAGGTTGTATCAGTATCATGTACCTTTTGATAAAGTATGATTATAAAAGCTACAATCTAGTCCCATAAGCAGAACAACTCAAATGGATATCAGACATACCCAAATGGAGAGACATACACAATTACCAAATGGATATTCTTCAAGCTCATCATGGTCATCAAAACCAAGAAAGGACTAAGTAACTGTCACATACCAGAGGCGATTCAGGAATGTGATCACTAAACGCAACATGGGACCCTGCCCAGGATCTGGAACTGGCTGGGGTGGGGGGAGCCATTAATTTTAAGAAGTGGTAAAATTCAAAATAAAGTCTGAACTTTATAATGGTACTCAATAAACTATTCTTAATAATGTTAATACATTATTGATTAACAGTAATGTATCAATTACTTGACAATTATTTGTCTTTGTGTTGACAAGTGTAAAACAGTGATGTAAAATTACAGCATTAGGGGTAACTAAAACTGACTGGTAGGTACAGGGAGAATGCTCTGTATTATCTTTGCAGCTTTCTGTAAATCTGAAACTATTCCAACAACACTTTGATTTAAAAAAGTAAAAGCTTTCTAGTGGCCTTTCTGCCCCGAGTAATGACCTCATGAGAAATACAACCCTTCCATTTACCACCAAAACCCAGCTCCTGTTGCTTTTGATAGTACTGGCTAAAAGAATTCCTGAGGTATAATTATGAGTGATAATGGCAGAAAAAAATAGTTTTAAATTTCCATAATATATAGATAGACCAAGCAAATGCTATTTTGTCATTACAAGATAAAATAAGTTGGTAAAAGTATTTAAGAAATGGGAGTGAATCCTCCCATTGAATTTCTCCCCATAAAGACCATCATAAAAAGTATTTCAAGAGGTTTCAGGGTTTCCAAAATTATTGAATTGAAGAGTTTATTATTATTATTAAATTATTATTGAAATTTGAAGAGTACTTAAAGAAGATGAAGGGTAAATTAATTCCTTCATCTGTTTCAAGTAATTATTAGAATATCACTAACTACTACTACAAAAGTCACCATCATTTGAGTGGTATTATGTCCTAAGCCTGGGTCGGGAAGATCCCCTAGAGAAGAAAATGGCACCCCACTCCAGTACTCTTGCCTGGAAAATCCCATGGACTGAGGATCCTGGTAGGCTACAGTCCATGGGATCGCAAAGAGTCGGCCATGACTGAGCGACTTCACTCACTCACTTCACTCATGTGCTAAGCAGCATGCCACATACTTTACAAAATCATCCTTAATCTGTATATAACCTTGAAAGGTAGATATTCTTATTCAGTTTTAAAGAAAAGCAAACCATGACTCCCAAAGAATGTAACAAGGTGTCAGTTAGTATAGGATCCAACTGGGATACCAACTCAGCAAGTAGAAATACAAGAAAATTGTAACAGATAAGATTTAGGTAGAAAGGAGATAAACCTCTCTGACATTAAAGAGAAGCTAAATGCTTGGGTAACCAATAGTCTAACCAATGCTATTAATTCACATTCATTAAATAATAAGAAGATGACTCTAACATCAAAAGACCTAAGTCTTCCCTTTCTCATTGCTTTTGTTCAATCCTTTGGGCATTTAGACACATAATGAGGGTAAACAGGAGGAGCAGGTAGGTCTTGGTGTTCTGAGTTCAAGTCTCAGCTCTTGCCCTCTCTAACTGTATGACTAGGCTGGTCATTTATCCTGAGTATTGTTTGTCACTTACAAAACTGTAAAATAAATATGCCTTATCTATGTCGAGCATTTGTTGTATAGGTCAACTCAGTAACTCAGTTCAGTACAGTCCAGTCACTCAGTCGTGTCCGACTCTTTGCGACCCCATGAACCATAGCACTCCAGGCCTCCCTGTCCATCACCAACTCCCAGAGTCTACCCAAACCCATGTCCACTGAGTTGGTCATGCCATCCAACCATCTCATCCTCTGTCGTCCCCTTCTCCTCCTGCCCTCAATCGTTCCCAGCATCAGGGTCTTTTCAAATGAGTCACCTCTTCCCATCAGGTAGCCAAAGTATTGGAGTTTCAGCTTCAACATCAGTCCTTCCAATGAACACCCAGGATTGATCTTCTTTAGGATGGACTGGTTGGATCTCCTTGCAATCCAAGGGACTCTCAAGAGTCTTCTCCAACACCACAGTTCAAAAGCATCAATGCGTCAGCGCTCAGCTTGCTTTATAGTCCAACTCTCACATACATACATGACTACTGGAAAAACCACAGCCTTGATTAGACGGACCTTTGTTGACAAAGTAATGTCTCTGCTTTTTAATATGCTGTCTAAGTTGGTCAAATAAAACATATCAAAAATTTTTTAAAGAATAAAATTCTATTCCAATCCTTTATAAGTTATCTGCAAAATTCCTAAATTTCCTCTCAATTCCTGAAATGCCCTGTACCCCCATGTTACCTACTCAACAAAAAATGGTAGGTAGATACATTATCTGCAAAATATGTAATTCAAGTCAACAAACATTTATGAATGTGAGACCAGGGAATGAACCAAGACAAGGAATGCAGGCCACCAAAAATTATTCTGTATTAGTTATACAAACTGTCTTAGATTGAGAGACAAAATCAAAAAGTTGGAGGTTAGGTGGCATAGTGAAGAAGAAAAATCATTTGCTGACCTACACAATTTAGTTTTAGCAAGAATAATTTGGTAATCCCCATTATACAAAGATTAGCTTGTATACAATGACATCACAGTTTGCCCGTGATCCCAAAGGTCAAGGAGTGGGCCCTGAATGAAGCAGAAGTTATCTGCCATCAACAAAGGACATCTACTCAAAGGTTGCATTTTATGTCCTTGGCAAGGCAAAGGAAAGTCACTCATATTGTCTGTACATTTTTATCTAGTTAATGAATAAATACTATTCATATTTTCAAAAAATGTTGTTCATCAAGCTACTTGAGCAAAAATATTTACTCTACTGAAGAGTTTCTTACAATATGAAGCAGGGGAAAAAATACACCACATAATTACCTTTTTCTTAAATATATTAACATTCTCTCATGAATTAGGAGAAAGTGGAATTCCTAAATTCTCAAACCGTGACGTAATATTGGTTTTATTGATTCTCTGCACAATTTGTGGGAGTACCCAATCATTATTTTGACAGTTTTATCATAAGGTAATAGACTTCCTTTTAGATAATTGCAGTTACCACATTCAATTTCAACCTTCCATAGGATTTTTTCCTAGATACAGCTTTACTGTCAATCCTAGATCACATTACTTTCTTTTTATAGCTATACACACAAAGCATTTTAGGCGTTACACCCAATTATGTCAGCACAATAACAATTTAAAAGCTCATCATTAAGAAGTAAAGGTTAAGCACTTCTATGTTAAGACTCCTTTTCATAAAGACATATAGCACTATATGACATAAGTAAATGAATCACACAAGCACTAAAAGTCCAAGAGTCACAAAAATATAAGACCTCTTTTTGGATAAACAGGGAAACTTGATGAGCTTATGTTCAGGCAATAACATTCGTAAACTTCAGTGCTGACTACCAAGCTTTCTGACTCATGAAAACTATTAAGCTACAGAAGTTTCACAACAGAGTTGTGTGATAAAATACTCTTTTTCCTAGGGAGGCAGTTTAGTAAAACCATCAAGAGCTTAGGCTCTGGAACCATAGTCACTACTTCCTATTTGACCTGGGGCAAGACACTTAGGGTCTCTGTGTCTTGGTTTTCTCATCTGCAAATGGGACTACTATTACTACTTCTCTCATGAAGTTGTTCTGAGGATTAATACCCCAACATTACATAAAGCTCTTAGAAAGTGCCTGAAAGAAGAAAGAAAGTGAAGTCGCTCAGTCGTGTCCAACTCTTTGCGACCCCATGGGCTGTAGCCTACCAGGTTCCGTCATCTATGGGATTTTCCAGGCAAGAATACTGGAGTGGGTTGCCATTTCCTTCTTCAGGGGATCTTCCCGACCCAAGGATCGAACTCAGGTCTCCCACATTGTAGGCCGACGCTTTACTGTCTGAGTCACCAAGGAAGTCCAGAAAGTGCCTGGCATATATATATACTATGTGCTATGTGAATATCAAATATTATTATCATTGCTTACCCGAATTTTCTTAAGCCTGTAGTAATTAAATAAAGACACAAAAAGTGGTCAAAACTGAAAAATGATCTAAGCCAGTAGATAAGGTGGTAGAAATGTTGTGTTGGCCAAAAACTTGGTTTAGGTTTTTTGGTAACATCTTATGGAAAAACACAAACATTTTGGCCAACCCAATATAATGAGAGCCAAGAGATTAGCTACTCAAGGAATGTAGGAGGATGGGGCATTTCAACTCTAGAAGAAAAATCAAATTTGAGGTTCAGAAGTTCTCTGTAGAAGGACCTACTGTGTGGCACATGGAACTCTGCTCAATGTTATATGGAAGCCTGGATGAGAGAGGGGAGTTTGGGAGAGAATGTATATGTGTTTAGTTGCTCAGTCATGTCCGACTGTTTGCGATCCTTTGGACTATAGCCTGCCAGGCTCCTCTGTCCATAGGGTTTTTCAGGCAAGAATACTGGAGTGGGTTGCCATTTCCTCCTCCAGGGGATATTCTCAACCCACGGATAAAACCTGTGTTTCCTCTGTCTCCTGCATTGCTGGTGGATTTTTTACCCACTAAGCCATCATGGATACATGTGCAGGTATGGCTGAGTCCCTCTGCTGCTCACCTGGAGCTATCACAACACTGTTAATGAGTTATACCCCAATACAAAATAAAAAGTTTAAAAAAAGAAGTTCTTTGTAGAAAGAGTGAATTAATTAGGCTCAAAGGAATTCCAAATATTGAGGCAAAAATTGGTATCCAAGGCTTAAACCTAAATGAGAAAACGACACAGAAATCAACACAGATCTACACAAAAAGCAGAATAACTAAGAACACCATCCTGATAAACTTGCAGTCTTCCACAGATGTGTACCTATGTGGGGCGCAAGAGCAAGTGTTAGCAGGGATGAGGTCAGATAATGGCCAGTAGACGGCAGAAGGGAGCAACTATAAAGAGGTTTGGCTTTGTGGCAGTTCAACTGAGCTGTTAACCCTCCCAAAAATTTAAGCCATGATATCTCTCAGTCTAATGTATTTCATCATTTGGGAGGGAAAGGAAAAAAATCATGATTCTCCACTCCATAATTTTCACATTCCACTTCATAATTACAAAATTATCAGGAAATGGCATGGTGTCTTGACAGGTTCAGGCAAAAATTCTATTGTTCTCCCCTATGCTTCCCCCAAGTCAATTTACCTAGCTAAAAGAAATATAAATGAAGAAATAGCTCTTTATTAAAAAGGAAAAATATACAATATGCTTTCACTTCCAAATTAACCACTCCTCTTTTTTTTTTTAAATTTTTTTTTTTATTAGTTGGAGGCTAATTACTTCACAACATTTCAGTGGATTTTGTCATACATTGACATGAATCAGCCATAGAGTTACACGTATTTCCCATCCCGATCCCCCCTCCCACCTCCCTCTCCACCCGACTCCTCTGGGTCCTCCCAGGGCACCAGGCCCGAGCACTTGTCTCATGCATCCCAACCACTCCTCTTAAGATAAACAAAGTGTTTCTAGTAAATTGCTGTGTTTCTAAAGGAGAAAAACAAAGCGTAGCTCTGCAATAAATATTCTAGAATGACCAAAAATGTCAATAATCAATATCTCATATCAAGTTAAAAAATAAGAAATACTGATGAACAAAGAGTTATCTTACATATTCATCTATGTAAATAAAAGTTTTTTTCAAATTCTAAGACAACTCTGCTTTATTGTAAAACTTTAAAATGATTTTCCTTAAAGAAAAAACACAGGAAATCAGGACTAGAGCAGAAAATATAGTATATAGAAGTATCCATATATACATAAACCAGTTTTTTTTGAGACAAAAGTGCCAGTGGGGGTGGGTGGGGGTTATTTCTATGAAAGTCAAGCAACAGCTTGTCATCAGTCCTTGATTACTCTTATCTCTCAGGCTGTGAATCAACCTTGCAATCCTATTGCTGGTCCTTTCCCTGTGACCCACTCACAAAAGTAACCCTCCATCCCCAGCAACCTGTTCATTGATCAATTTGCTTTTTCTATCTTAAAACTCTTCTCACAAGTTGCTGAGAAAAATAAAAGAGGGACATCAATCAAAGTTTTCTATAGCCAGAACAATTTATAAGAAGCTCAGTAAGGTATCAACATTAATAGCTAAGGTAGATCGTTTCTTAACTTCAAGTAACCATCCACTGCTTATACCCATGATCATGGATTTAATGAAGAGAGAGTTCATTAAATGCTGCTGACTGTACTGTATATAAAGCATAGCTGAAATCTAATTTCCAATTCTGAGCTTCTTGAATGACAAAAGCTTTCAGTATAGTCATTATCATTAATATTTATCATGCAAGGAATGTGCTTCTATACTTCTTTTTCAAGCTAATGAAAATAAGTCATTTTCTCATTCCACCAGTTGTAAAAAGCAAGTCTATAAATAGATATAAGAACATGCCTACCCATAGATACGAGTTTTATCAACAAAAGCTAAGGGTCCAAAATAAGCTAAAATGACTACTCTTGGAATTTCACCTGAATTGAATTTAGACTAGCAAGCTTCAAAAGATAGTACAGGGTACCAGAGTTTTGAAGAAATGGAAAACATCATCTGGTGTAGAAACTTTGAAAGTCTTTTAATTAAGACTTTAAAAAATGCTTTTAAATTATATAAAAGAATGAAAGCCACCCACATGCCATGTGTAAGGAAATACACTCTGCCATTTAACTAAACATGCAATCAATAAACAGGAGATTTGCAAAGCACTGGAAACAATCTCCTCTATACTGAGCTAGAGAAGCTCTGTGCTTTTACTCCTGGAAAGTGCATCAGCTCCTTACAATCACTTTACCACCATTAAGGGGGCAGAGAAATTTAAGGTGACATGCAAATAATTCAATAATTAATAATTTAAGGATTAAATAATGTACTTGAACAGTTAAGAATTAAATGAGGTTCACAAACAGAATGAGGAGTGCCTCCTCCCATTTGAAGTGTCTTGGAAAGAACATTCCATTTACAGATGACTTAAAAATCCACATCACCCTCCTGAGAAGGAACTGTAAACTTCCAACTATACAGAAGCATTCTGTAAGATATGCTCCAGAATCCCAGTTAGTAGTCAAAACTGAATTCAATTTTCTTCCTTTCCCAATTTGAAGCAACTCTTATTTCTATTGCAGAGGAGATAATCCAGTTTGAAATTTCAGATTCATCCTAGGTTCCTTTCACTTTCTCATCACCAGTATCAAGTAAATTGCCCCGTGCTATAGACTTTATTTCCTCTTTCACTTACACAGAAAACCTTAGTTCAGATCTGTATACATTTTCTAAGACATGCAATAGTTTCTTGTTCTCTCTCACGACAGCCAGCACCTCCTCACTTCAATCCATTCTACACAGTGTTGCCATATTATTTTCAGCCTTGGTTCTTTTCATTTTTTTCTTTTCTTAAAAATATTTAATTTATTTATTTGGCTGCATGGGGTCCTCAATTGTGGCATGTGAGCTTCTCTAGCTGTGGCACACAAGCTTAGCAATCGAGGCACACTGGTTCAGTTGCCCCAAAGCACATGGGCTCTTAGTTCCCCAACCAGGGATCGAACTCGCTTCCCCTGCATTTGAAAGGCAGATTCTAAACCAATGGACCACCAGAGAAGTCCCTCAACCTTGGCTCTTAAGTGCTGTCACAATAAACAGCTTCCTGTCATGATCAATTATAAAGTGTGTTGCAAGTAATTTATAACTGTCAAGTAAATATATTTTTAATAAATTAAAGCTGAGTTATATATTTATAGAATAGCATTACTTGTCTTCATTGTACTTCAATGTTTTCTTGAGAAGAAGAGTGGAAGGGAGTTACAGGAAAGTCCTGGAAATCCTAGTTACCATTAGGTCCAAATGATATCTTTCATCTCTGTCTTGTTGAAAAGCATTGCCATAAAAAAACCAAAAACTCTGATTCTGGCATTCTGCTATTTAGAATCATCAGTGGATGATTACTTAAACATAAACTCCTAGGTCTGGAATTCAGTATCTTCTATTATGTGCTCCTAACTGAACCTGGCGTGCCACAGTCCATGGGGTGGTGGGGGTGGGGGGAGCCTGGCGTGCTGCAGTCCATGGGTCGCAAAGAGTCAGACGCGACTGAGCAACTGAACTGACCTGAACTGAATCTGTCCAACTTTAATTCCCACTGTGATTGCACACACAAGCTCTCAGCTAGTGACTCTGGACTCTTAAGCAGATCTCATATTTGGTTCACACATTTCTCTGTCTTCAATTATCCTCCCCTGCAGCTATACTCCCCAAGTCCATAAAGCCTCTCTAAATCTACAAACCAGAACACATCTTTCCATTTACTCCTTCCAGCATGCTTTCACCTCTAAAAGCACATGTAGAATGATAACTATTAAGTGGCTGCTTTATACAACCCACTAAGCTGAGGATTCTAAAGGCGATGAGTTTTAGGTCTCTTTCTGCCTACCACAGCAACTAAGGTAGCGCCCAGAACATAGTCAGCACTCACATAACTCTAGACAAACTGCAGAAAAATGAAGAATGTGAATTCCAAAGGAATTAATATTCCAGTTAGTAAGAGGCCACTCAAAGTCTAATTAGACTCAAATACTGGATGCTTTTCTTACCCTTTTTCTATTAAAGTTAGAGTTTTAAAGATGAGTATACTATGCATTGATTGCCTGGAACACTACCCAAAGCTCTTCAGTGTTTTTCTGTTTTTTAACTGAGGTTGGCTCAGATGGTAAAGTGTCTGCCTACAACACGGGAGACCCAGGTTCGATCCCTGGGTTGGGAAGATCTCCTGGAGAAGGAAATGGCAACCCACTCCAGTATTCTTGCCTGGAAAATCCCATGGATGGAGAAGCCTGGTAGGCTACAGTCCATGGGGTCGCAAAGAGTCGGACATGACCGAGTGACTTCACTTCACTTCAATGTCATTCAAAGAGTAAGAACAAAAATTAGTAATTCCACTGGGAAAAACATAATTTTGGTTGGGGGGAGGGATGAAAGTGAAAGTGTTAGTTGCTCAGCTAGTGTCTGACTCTTTGTGACCCCATGGACTGTAGCCCGCCAGGTTCCTCTGACCATGGAATTCTCTGGGCAAGAACACTGGAGTGGGTGCCATTTGCTACTCCAGGGGATCTTCCCGACCCAGGGATCAAACTCCGGCCTCCTGAATTGCAGGCAGATTCTTTACTGTCTGAGTTACTGCTGCTGCTGCTGCTAAGTCGCTTCAGTCGTGTCCAACTCTGTGCGACCCCATAGACGGCAGCCCACCAGGCTCCCCCGTCCCTGGGATTCTCCAGGCAAGAGTACTGGAGTGGGTTGCCATTGCCTTCTCCGTCTGAGTTACTAGGGAGACACAATTACACACATATTAGGTAGAAGAGCATATTCCCTTAAGAAAACCAAGACAGTGAACTGGAATTCTACAAAATGTTCATCCTCACTACAAATTTCATTCAACTCTATTGTTTATTTTAAAAGGATATATTACTATTAATGGTGAGCTATCTGAAAATAGGGAGGATATACTGCTATGGAAGAAAGCTAAGAAAAGCTGTATAAAATGTTTAGGAGGTAAACAAAACCATCAGTTTTTGATGTGAACAGAGATATTTTCCCAAAGGTTCTTCAAAACTAATTTGCGTTATATTCAGATTCAAGAACAGTCAATATGTTCATAATTTTATTGTAATGCCAGCCTCCCTATTAAAAAGAGCTCTTACATGGAAGATTTTCATGGAAGAACTGTGAACATTCAGATAATCTTCTACTGTTTAAGGATATTTCCATCTGCTTATCTACTCCACTCAGGAAAGTCCCCACAAACAGAATTACCCATGGTATGACTCTCAGGAGAAAGTCACCATGCTTAGTGTGATATCCACTCATTTCCGCGTGCGGACATTTAATACCTGAGACTCAACAGGGAGCAGGACATCCACTAAAATTGGGGAGCACTGAATAGTTACATCATGCAAAATGCTGGGCTGGATGAAGCTCAAGCTGGAATCAAGATTGCAGGGAGAAATGTCAATAACCTCAGATATACAGATGACACAACCCTAGTGGCAGAAAGTGAAGAGGAACTAAACAGTCTCTTGATGAAGGTGAATGAGGACAGTGAAAAAGCTGGTTCAAAACTCAGCATTCAAAAACTAAGATCATGGCATCCGGTCCTATCACTTCATAGCAAACAGATGGGGAAACAATGGAAACAGTGACAGACTTTATTTTCTTGGGCTTCAAAATCACTGCGGACAGTGACTGCAGCCATGAAATTCCTTAAAAGAAAAGCTATGACAAACCTAGACAGCGTATTAAAAAGCAGAGACATCATTTTCCCGACAAAGGTCCATATAGTCAAAGTTATGGTTTTTCCAGTATGGATGTGAGAATTGGACCATAAAGAAGATTGAGCATTGAAGAATTGATGCTTTTGAACTGTAGTGTTGGAGAAGACTCTTGAGAGTCCTTTGACAGCAAGGAGATCAAACCAGTCAATTCTAAAGGAAATCAATCCTGAATATTCATTGGAAGGACTGATGCTGAAGCTGAAGCTTTAGTACTTTGGCCACCTGATGCAAAGAGCTAACTCATTGTTAAAGACCCTGATGCTGGAAAAGACTGAGGGCAGGAGG
>NC_089255.1:31221209-31288709 GCF_963930625.1 Muntiacus reevesi | reverse complement strand
TGAACAGTTTTTTCAAATATGTATGTACTTGGATGCCCTTAAATTCCCCAAGTAGAAAGAAATGCTTTCCACGAAGCTGCTTATTCCTAGTAACCCACATCAGAGCTGACACATGAAAAATGGTGAAATTACTGAAGGTAGTCCAGCCTGAATAAGGACTACCTTATTAGTTCAGGTACTTGCATCTCCCTAATTTTCATATTAATCATGTGTCCATCTTTCTCTGAAATAGGGCCATCATGCTTCATGTCAGAATTTAGCATGTAAGTAAAATTCATAGTGCTTCAAATCTCACTTGAAAATATTTGTGTGGAGAGAACAGAATGACTGATTATTACTAACAAAGTAAGATTTTCTCAAATGTTCATTTTTAGCCTTGAAATAGGAAAATAAGTATTAAGACATTTATAAAATCAGTGATGACCACATAGAGTCCTTGCTTTCCAAATCAACAATAATACAGTGCTCTTATTTAAGAGTTGCTACACACTGTAATGTACCAATGTTATATATTTCTCATCAATTTTTACAGTTTCTACTGATTAAATATATATTGACTCATAAACTATTACCATCACATCAATTGTCACCAGATGCGAGCATGTGT
This sequence comes from Muntiacus reevesi, assembly GCF_963930625.1. NCBI lineage: Eukaryota > Metazoa > Chordata > Mammalia > Artiodactyla > Cervidae > Muntiacus > Muntiacus reevesi. Next base: position 31,288,102 of record NC_089255.1, on the reverse strand, counting down.
CATTTAGATATTAACTATCATATAAAAATGGCAGCTTGGTTGTTTAGAAGGCCTAATCTGGTACTGGTCATCCCCAAATTTTCCTAATGCATTAGCAATCTCTCAGAAAATGCTATCATTTCTGTACTAATCTGCAGCCAAAGGAGAGGAAACATCTTTAAACAGTGATTTATTTCCTTTGGTTAAACATTGCTATATATTCATGGTAAATAACAGATTTATTGATATGGAGAAAATGTGTCAGTGGGTTAAAATTCTCCATATTACTAGAAGATGGAAGTTAAGGTCAGCTAAATAAGCTAAGCTAAACAGAAATATTCATTAAAAATTCAAATGAATACAAAATGCTACTATATAAAACTTATGCCATCAATATAATCATCTATAAAAATGACTATCACCTTTGCATCACACTCCTTCTAGATGCTATATCAGGAATGCTTTTTTTTTTTCCCATAAAGAACGCTCTTCTTTTTTATAAAGGGCAATCACTAAAGTCTGAATAAGTTATACCTCAGATATCTTAAGTTGCTAACAGAATCGACTCAAGTCTGGAGACATTTAAAAACCACCCTGCTCTAGAAATTAAAAAAAGAATAAAAAAACATGCTTTGCTAGGAGGAGGAGAGACATCCATTCTGTATGTTAGCTATCCGATCAGATTGTGTAGACATTGCCTAGACTATTAAAACCTGCTAGAAACCGATAGGTAATGTTCAGCGGCTGACTGTGGAGGTACATAGCAGACAGAAGCTGTGAGGGAAGCCATCCTCACATGGAGCACTTGCTGCTGCTGCAACGGTTAATGCTCACAGTACCGAGTCATCTTTAATGCAAACACACATTTTCTGCCTTGCTTCTATGTTTTCTATTATAATGCAAGATGAAAACAGTGTACATTTCATTCCATCCCTATGAGGTTTGCATAAGCAGTTCCAAGTCAGACTAAATATTGTATTGCTCTTATTACGGTGAATAAATATTTTAAAGTTTAGGAATTAAATATTTTATTTTTTTGGTGTGCTCTCTGAAACTATTATGAACTTTTTACAGCTTCTTCATTCATGGGAAGTCTTTAGGGCTTCCTTTTTTAAATGTAAGACTATTATTTGTTTCCCCAAACAGAAGCAGATAAGAGTTAACAAATAAGTTCAATAAATAACTTCATCCTTAGTGTTAATAAGAACAGTATGCTTCTCCATATAAAGAAAGACTTCTAGAAGGCATGTATCTTTTAATATAATAAAAGTTTGCTAACAACAAAAATGAGTCAAGTAAATGTTACATCTTTAGGTATACAATTTCTCTCCTCATTTTTGTAACAGCATGGGTTTCTTGCCATACATCTCTGTACTTGACACAGGTATTTCTCACACTAAATTAAGACAACACATCTAAAGAAGAGCAAGTCCTGAGCTGTTTGGTTGAAATTTCCCACAAAATAAAAAATCAAGAAGCTGTTTACTCATTTATTTCAAAAGAAATAGACTAATTAAGTTAACTGATTTATTAATACATGAAGCTCTCGGTCCAATTATTAAAAGTACAAAGAGACCAGGGAACAATTTAAATGTCTGCTGCACCTCAAAATCTTTTTTTTTTTTTTAAGGTTAATTATAATTCTAAGCAGAGTCACTCTACACAGGCCCCTTAGGTTTTATGTAGGTTTAAATAAAATAACAACAATAACATTACCTCATTGGCTAGCTCCAGGAGCACTGGGGCAGCTCCGTTTTCCCCCACTCCATTCAGATACCTAGATAAGACAAAGCCAAGTGGTAAGGCAGTGACAACAAAAGGCCAGCATAGACTTGTCAGCATCCCCTGTGTGTACATGTTTTTCCTGGGCAAATGCCACACTCAGCTCTAGTTAAAGTATGCTACTGTCACAGGAAAGCACTGAAGGGAAAAGAATAACAAAAACAGCTTACCTCAAAACCACTGGCAACTAACTAAGTGAAGTTGGGGGCAGGAGGTCTGAGCATAACCATCTTCCTTGCTTTTTCCTCCTAACGTGTAAGGTGAACAGAGAGGTGACTTTGAAAAGAACTAACCCTATTACCCTGGCATTATCTATACCATAACCACTTCATGGGAAGGAAATAAGTTTACTCATGAAAAAAGAATCCAGGCAAGCACATCATCTTTTGATTTACTTTTAGTTCACAGGGTTGGTTGGCACCTGATTAGGGAAAAAGAATGGAACAAACTTTTCATCAGTGGGTCACCAACCCTTTAACAGGCAACACAAGCCATCATCTTATCTGCTCTAGATTTCTGTCACTACCTCTAGCTCTCCTCGTCTCCCAACACTACAAAAACAAACAAACAAAAAAGTCCCCAAATTCATCCCAGACGTGGAGGTCAGACTGATTTTTTTAAAACAAAAATTTGAACGTACCATTCTCCTTCTTAAAACATTTCAAAAGCCCCACACAAAATCTCAAAATTAAATTGTAATCACTTAAAAATTCTTGTAAGGTTCTTTGTAATCTGGTTCCTACCTACTCTCTTCAGCCAGCCTCATCTCTAGTGACTGTATCCCACTCTGACTTTTCACCTGGATAACTCATAATCCACCTTGCACATCACCTTTTCCATCCACCACAACCAGGACTATGTGAAGTGTCCCTCAATGTGCAGTCGAGGAGCACCCTGTTCATCTCTCCATCGCTTAGCCCAGAACACTGTATCTGCTGAGTTACTAGTCCCCCTCAGCACATCTCAATTATATGGCTGAAAGCCTCATGAGGGTAGAAAACTTTCATTTTATCCAGTTTATTATGTGTAGCACAGTTCTTGGCTTATAATAGGTAATTATATTGTAACACATTTTTTTTCTTTAATAAATGAGTAATTAAACAATTAAAAACATTTTAGACAAGAAAATAGAATTAAGTATGAACATTTTCTCTACAGTGTACTGTTTGATTGAATAAATTAATGACATTTGTTTGATAGTTAAAATCAAAGTCAACAGATGAGGTCTTCTTTGTAACTGCCAGGAGAAAATACTAAATGAAATTATACTATTTTACATGTATGTTTATAAAGATGTATAATTTCCAACAAACAAAGTGGAATAAAATCAAATTATTTAAGGTGGGTAAAAGGCTCGGAATCATTATAACTTCAAAGTAATTTTAATAAAGTCCATTTTCATCTGTTGGCTCTTCCTTAAATAAATTGTTTAGGAGTTTAACTGGGAAATAAGTACTTTCATTTCAAGATCAAAGGAAAAACAAAACAAAAATAAAAACAAACAAAGCAAGTGTGGTTGAGAGATCCTTGGGAAACAGGTCAGCTAAGACCTTCACAATCAACTTACAGAATTTCCATTGCACTGATAGGCCTGCTCAAGAAACAACCACTCAGTTCCATCAAATTGGAGCAACTAACCAGATGCTTAACTAATCCATTAAGCATTCTGATTCTGGGTCAGGGTATTTAAGCCTGTAATAGGATATCTTTACAACTCTCTACTTAACATTCACTTATCCCATAAACATTTTGAGAGCTGACTAGCTGTCAGACCTTATTCCAGGTTCTGAAGAAGCAGCAGGGAGCAAAACTTTAGCTCCTACCATCACTGAGATTATACCTCAGTGGAAAGACAGAGAAGAAAAAGACAGAGAAACACATATATGAAATAATGGCATATGCTACAATGTAAGTTGGGTTTCCCTGGTGGCTCAGATGGTAAAGAATCTGCCTGTGATGCAGGAGACGCAGATTTGATTCCTGGGTTGGGAGGATTTCCCTGGAGAAGGGAATGGCAACCCACTCCAGTATTCTTGCCTGGAGAATTCCATGGACAGAGGAGCCTCGCGGGCTAGAGTCCATGGGGTTGCCAAGAGTTGGACATGACTGAGTGACTAACACTTTCACAATATAAATTAGACGGGCTGGTCAGGAAGACCCTCTCTAAGGAAGTGACACTGAAGTGGAAACAGACAAAAAGGAAAGCAGCAAGCCATCAGAGGAAGAATATGCTGAACAAGAGAACAGTAGGTGCAAATGTCAGGAGCGGGCCTGGGCTGTCTGGGGACCAGGAAAGGCTCCAGCGCCGCCAGAGCAGAACCTCTTCTCAGAGGTTGATCTGGAAAGAATAAAGAGGATCCCAGATCACGGCCTGTGCCAGAAAACTGTCATCTTAAATCCAAATTATATGGCTTTATATAAATGCTGCATCCATCACTATCCTGGTAATAACCAATAGGATACTTCCACTTTAAAGATACTTTAAAGAAATAGGAGCTGGTCAAAATGCAATAGATGACACAGACTAAATGTCATCCTTCAGTTTGACACAGGAGGACTAACAAAGGTATAACTTGTAGGTGAAACCACCCTTAAAAGACCTTCAGAGAAGGTCCATTTATGTCATTTTCTTAGTGTAAAAGATCTGCTAGCATCTAAGATTAAAAACAATATGTGCTGATTTTAAACATAAGGCAAAGTTATCTAATCTTTAATAATTTTCTAACAACTATTATGGTAAAACTTCAAAAACTACCAAAATTCTTCACTAAGCTTACATCTGAACACCACCTTTGTTGATTCTATATCGAAAAGTCTCTGGAACCCATCTCCATGTCTGCAGCTATTTCCCAGGGAACAGAGTAGCTGAGGACAGGTACTTGTGGTCCTTATACTTGGTTCCTAGCACAGCAGGTGGGACACATTGAGTGCAAAGAAAACAGGGCTAATTAAACAAAAAAGTGGTTCAAATTTTCAGAAACTATTTGTATCATTTGATGTCAATGTCATATTTGAACTAACCTTTTTTCCCATGTGAACACCTGAATAAAATCTAATTGATCTGATTCTTCAAAGCTAATGAAGGGGGCCCCTTGGACAGTATGGTTGAGAGAAGGGAGGAAATGAGAGACAGTGTTTCTAAACTTTGCTACTGATGAGGAAATATGCAAATCTGACCAAGTTGTGTGAGTGTGTGAGTGTGTGTGTGTGTGTGTGTGTGTGCGCACCCACACGTGCATTGATCAGTGCCCGTGTGCACTGATCTAGAGAAATCTAAATAAATTTTACCAAGTATGTTTCCTGTTTAGAACTAAAATACCATCATTACATTGGGAAAGAATAGAAAGCTGTTTTCAATATGAACACTCAAGTTGTGTCTATATATGCACAACACGAAGAATTGAGGATATTTCCTCAGTAATTCAAAGGGAAAATATTTTCTACTGATGTCTGGATAATTTGAAATTTCAGTTCACCACAATGCAATCACATTGTGGACTATATGGTTTTAAATACAGACTTCGAATTTTGAATTGAGATCATCTCAATACTAGCAAGAATAAAGGGACACAGGAATTCTCTGATACTGCTAGTAGAAATGAAACCATTACAACCTTTCTAGGTTGTAATTACATTATTTCTAGTTTGTATTACATTACAATAAAATCTTATGTGTTCATTATTTGCACCAGTAATTCCATCTACAGAAATATTGAGAAACTAATCCAAAATGCAAAGACTTAAGCACCATAATATTTATCACAGCATTATTTATATCAGAAAATTGGAAACATATATGTATGACAGAAGAATATTTCAATGAACTTTGATACCTTCATATGATGATGTATCAAAATGTTTACAAAAAGCTTTCTTCAAAACAATACTATGTTATACACATTTTTCCAAGTATAAAGTTCAGAATTCACAGCTGCATATATAGTATGACCTCATTTATGTAAAAATGGATTGACAGAAGACGGAAAAGAAAAATACCAGTGGTTATCTATGGACGCCAAATTACAGGCAGTTCATTCATTTCTTTTTTATACCATTACACATATGCTTAATTTTCACAATAGGCAAGTATTACTTTTATTAAAAAAAGTAAGTTGTTAAGATTGTCAAACTGCTTAAGCACGTTTTGATATAATTTTGCTTTATGCTAATCAGCTGGAAAACAAAAATCTTTTTGGGGCAATTTACCACACAGGACACAGAGACATTCAACCTGCACATTTAGAAGAAGAGGCCTATGAGGTCAAATCATCTGAAAGGTAACAACAAAGCCTGTCTCCAAGTACAAGGTGTGGGGCAAAAAGTAAGGAAGTAGGGTAATAAAGTGAGAAACAAGTCAGACTGCTTTCCTGTTAGTCTGCCCATTGCAGCCTAACTTCAAGTTTTTGTTTCAAACATTGTGACTCCACAAAATTGAGATTCTTGTATTTAACTAAATTTAAAGAAACACAAATATGCTTCTTCATTTTCATTATTACCCAGTCAACCGTTCCTTGAGTAACCATACTTAAAGGAAAGATTTTTGTTTCTGGCCTAAACTATCCAGATAGCCCAATAAAGTATGTTCATACTTTAGAAAACAAATATACTCTTTAATGAACCTAACTTTTTTTAAAGTAGTATTTAGAGATCTTAGGAATCATCTAATTAAAACAGACTTTATACAATGAAAAAAAAAAACAAACTATTATTAGAGGGCAGCCCCATGGCCTGATAGCAGATCTCCAAATTTCTAGAAAATGCTCTGTTCTCCTTTGTTGATGTTAACAGGGCCTTAAAGTCTGGATATAGAACCATACTTTTATATGAAAGCCTAAGACTATAAGTTTTATATAAGAATATACTTTTTGACACATGAACCACTTTTCAGTCTTTCTGTGGAGGGTCTGGTTGCCAAAGCAGTTGCTGGTTTCATGGCATTTTATGGGCCGTTCTCAATTTTATATGTATGATTTAGGTGATGACTTCAATTTAGATGTTAATTTCACTGAGGAGATTATGACTTTTGAATAAGTCAATTCAAACTTTACAAACACTTCTTGGAGAGTAATTCTGAGACATAAAAGTGTGTGTGTGGGGTGGGGGGGTGGGGGTGGTCTGCAGGTATGGTGCGTATGCATGTATATTTCTTTAACAGACAGTTCCACTCAAAACAGAACATATCTTTACCACATTTGGCATAGTGAATACTTTTTTCAAAACCTAACTTGAATAACTTTTCAATAAACATTTCTCAATTCTTTAAAAATATGGCTTTACAGAAACATAATTCCAATATTTTATCTGTATATTCACTTAATTCATAGAATTTTCATGCATAAAAATCATTCATCTAAAGTCAGTGGTATCATTCTCACCATAGAAAGATTGCTCTGTCAATATTAAGTATAATAATTTTAGGCTATATTTCAAACAGTTTTCCTTTCCAATATGTCCCTAAAATACTTCAGAAAGCAACCAACAATTTCTAATTCAAACCATTATTACTTACCATTATAAGTGATTCACTCATATTACAAAGATAAAATTGTTTAAATTTTTTTTAAAAGGAGCTATTTTAAAGACTCTTTTTGTTTCAGAACAAAAAAGGTTGGGAACTATAATAAATTAGGCTGAAATTAAAAGATTTCCTTTTAAAATACAAACCCCTCTTAAAATCTGACAGTTGCACATTATTATATATCTCCATATGTCCTCACTTGATATATATCTTTCTTTTGCATTTCTAAAATGGCTAACCAGTACCTACAATGCAAAATACAACTGTACCAAAATTCAATCTTACTTTCTAATATATTTTTCAACTTGCTGATTTACATGAGAAATAAAAATTGGCTTGAGAACATTCACATATACACATAGACATATGTATGCATGAACATATGCATCTATATCAGATATGCACTTACAGTAAGTTTCAAGCATCCAATGGGGATTTTCTAATATTGTAACTTTTTCTTACATAGTAAAGATTTCACACACATGTAAATTAAGATAGTCTCACCATATTCTTTATATCTATATAACATAGTATTTGAGAAATTCAAAAAAATATACTTTAAGTCTTAAATAACAGACTTAAAACAAAATGTCTTGGAATGTTTTATAGAAAATCAACTTATTAATCTAATTTATTCATAATTATTATTACAATTAATAGGTATTATGATACCCTCTAGTGGGGCAGGCAGGTCATACCTCTGGTAATAACTTTCAATCGCTTCTGAAGTATGATGCTTGGCATGTGTTCTCTTAATGTGTTTCTGAAACAAAATAAAAAAGATCTTTATGTTGAGTCACAGATCAGGTTCAAGAACAAAAATGACATATTTCTTGATCCCCATGTCTAACAAAAAGGGCAAACTGAATAATAGTTTGGGGATTTGGGCGGCAGCAGATATTTTTTCCCTTCTACTCTATGAACCTATGCATTTTAATCTCTATTGCATGGCTGGGATGTCTCCAGTCTCTACCACAAGGTACAGTATGTATGTAAAAGTCAACAGGGTCATAGTAATTGAATCTAAATAAGTTTGCTTAGGGTTGTAGAGGGCGGAGAAAAACTTGTTCCCTCTTTCAACCTTTGTATTAATTTTCCCTCAATTCAATTCCATCTAAGTCCTCTGCAGTCTAGTTTTACAATCCAATTGCCATTTTTAACCAGGAAGAACATTGCTTAAAAACAACTTATTTGAAAACTACAAAAAGTAATTCCATAGAGACTTGCCACTTGACTGACACCTGTCATCTCATGATAAATGACTCCATTTTCTGCCTCTCTTGCCTTCTGCCACTCCAGCGATGGTCATTTATCATCATCTCTGTCAGCAATGGAAAGCGGCACTGACAGTGCAAGTCAGCAAACATTTAGCACATGGAACCACGCAACACGGGGAAATTATTATTGTCAGAATAATAATGGTTTAGCATAATTTATTACAGGTCCACCAAATAAGCAAAGGCTAGATGTTATTAGACAGATGGATGGGTAGGCTTGGCAGGCCTCCACTGAGACGCAGGCGGTGCTTGATGTGGAAAGGAGAACATCCTCCAACCCAATCAGAGAGCTGGCAGTTCAATTACAAAGAAATAAAGGGACATTCATCATTCAATTAGGCACCTGTCAACCCTCACAAAGGAGAAAACTTCTAACCTGGTACTCCTGGGAGAAGATGCTCAGCAGAGTGGCCTGCGATTGACTGGAACAAATAAAAGAAGGACAAAGTTAATTACTGGAGTGCACGGCAAAGAAACAAAAGAGAAAGGAGCTTCAAAGGTAGGCCTGCTGCCCTGTAATCTAACAGAACATGAAAACAAGTGTGGAAAAGTTGTTCCAGATGAACACCTCAAACAAAGGCTTCCTGCTGCTAGGTCAAGGAGAGGGAGAGAGGGAAAGGGGGAAATACGGACGGTCTCAAAGCAAACTATCATATGATTCGGATTTTCTTAAACTTCACAATGACTGTAAATCATGTCTGTAGCATGCAGGTATGTTGAAAAGGGACCCAAGGTGGCACGGTTTATTCCCACTGATAAATGATGAGAGTTAAATCCCATAGACAGGAGAAAACATGCAATTTATCCACTGGCAACATTCTGAAATTTATTTTGTTCGCAGGCAGGTGTCCTCTTCTGTAGCTCTCTCAGATTCAATGGGGGAGAAACTTTGCGCTTCGCACAGAGATCACTGGAACATTCCCACCGACACGGGCCTGCTTTGGATAGAGAAGCCTTCACAGCAGGAAGCGGAGTCCTCGAGGACAGGGTTCCCTACGACTGCCATAAGCCTTATTCATCTGACTCCACACAATGTCAAACACCTGGCGGCGAAGCAACCTGGAAAACATCCTCTCCAGGTGGGGATTTTCCTCTCACAATTGTTAACATTTAGAAATGGAACAGATTTTTTTTTTCCTTGTCTAAAAAGCAATCAATAGCCCACTGCTATTCTTTCTGATTGCCCTCTGTAGATAGAGTTGCCTTATCATATGTTGCAAATCATTAGTTATTTCTGATACATTTTCCTACTAGAAGGTATCCAAACAAATTACAATGCTAATAATTTGACTTGTATAGTATAGCAAAGCAGGGTGAATAATTAAAGTTTTTCTATTCATGAATGAAACTGCTTAAGCTCATCACAGGTAGTTTAGAGAGTATGAAATAAACACAATGACACCATATTTCTTTACTCACCGTCAGTATTGTCATCTCTTGCATATCATTATAGGTTGGGTTTCTAACCCCTTTCCACTCTTATTAGATTACAAAAGAATATGTTTTTTTTTTTACAAAAAAGATGCCATAAATGTTTATCAAGGAAAATCAATAATTACTAAAGGACTGTTCTGATAACTCCAAAAGTACTGAGAAATGATTGAATAAAATTATAAATTCATTATAAGTCCAATTTTTTTCAATGTCTCTTTAAAAATGGAAGCCACCTTTGAAAGAGCCAGTTTTCTGTATAATATCTTCCTATTGTGCTTGTCTTCCCTGAGCTTCACATGCAAATCACAGAGCCTAGTAAGGTTGTTGACAACCATCTCATGAAAAAAAAAAAAAAGGTGAAATTAAGCCCAAATCGTTATAAACGACTGAAAAAGTCACTATGTTAGGTATTTATGTACAATAAATAGAGTGCTCCTCATTGCACAGCAAAATATATTTATCTTAACCAATTAATGGAGGGCAAAATGTCAGTGTCTGTCAAACAATATGATGGAAATAAATGTGCATGTAACAGGCAAGTCAGGGACCAATGACAAATAAGGAAGAAACTAAACTGAATAAAACAAAAATATAATTGCAGATGCTCAGAAAGGGAAGACCAACAGACAGCTGGAGGAATAAGCCCAGGAATAAACAAGTCGAAGTGAGAAGTGAGAAGTTCATCAAGAGTTGAGAGCATCGTCAAAACTGAGGGCAAGATAATGTCTTCAACCAGGAAACCATCTTCAAACAGCTTGTAATTCAATTCATCTAAAGTCACGGACATAGCCTATGAAGCAATGCATTTTCTCAGTGGCTGAGAGGGTTAGTTACAGTATAAATTCAACGTTCCCTCGGTTGATTTCACAAAGAATATGGTTTCTAGCTAAGAAGAAAGAGAGGAGATGGTTCTGTGAACTGAAAGGCTTATCTTGAATATCACAGTCAGTCCCATCAGTAGTTTTTTTTTTTTTTTTTCCCATCAGTAGCTTTCATTGCGCATCCACAGTGTCCTGAGGTCATTGGTATGGGAAAACATGCCTCCAAAATAAAACATTTAAAGTAGACAGGAACTGATTTAGAGGAAACTTTCTACATACACATGCAAAAAAAGTAAAAATTAAAATATTATCAAGCACTCACATATTTTTTAGGGATTAAGTGAAATAAATCAAACCCTGACTCTTCATATATTTCAAGATGGTATTGGCTTTGGAACATATACATGCCACTTAGGATACAAGTGTTTTCAATTTACATATTAAAAAATACAATCACTTAATTTGCACACATGCCCAAGATGGATTATGAAGTCTCTTCAAGGATAATTTTGTCTATTTTTCCCCCATACTATGCTTCCAGATTAAGCTCCTCACCGTGCAGGTGTCTGAAAAAAGAAGAGTGCTGAGTGGACTCCTACACAGGCTCTCTGTAAAACCTTGTCTGAGTTGTGTGACAAATGGCTTATGGAGCAGCATAAGTCATATTGCAGCAATGGGGAAACAAATAAGAGGGCAAAGTCAACACACGGAGGATGATGCAACAGAAGGTGCAAAGACCTTGGGTCCTTGAGGACACCGCTGAGCTGCTCAAGACCATAAAGTGAAGTGACTGCCTTCCACACTTCTTTTGAGTATTACCACGTCTTGTTTTGAAGGAAGGAAGGAAGGAGGGGAGGGAGGGAGGGAGGCAGAAGGGAGGTGGAAGGGAAAGGAGGAGGAAAGCAGGAAGGAAGGAAAGAGAGGGGAGGAGAGGGAGGGAGGGAAGGTTCCTATTTCCTATGTGCCCAGGAAGCAGGAGACGTGATGGAAGAAGGGCATGGTGGCAGGGTGCCCCATCATGACGGCACCTGCACAAGATGCAATACTCAGAAGGGGCTGTCCATTTTTACACTCTGCAATTGTCTTCCTAACTGGCAGCTACTGTACTGGGCTTCCTTAAAATTGTTCCTCTGTCACTGTGTCACTAAACTGATGTGCCTGGAGATCATAAATTGCTGTGTGTGAGTGACTTTTCCTCACAGAATTTTAACACTGTCGGGGTACTGTTTACCCTCATTTCATACTGCATTTAAGACTTCAAATGCCAGGTATTTATGAGGCAACAAACCAGGGCCCCATATTGTATTTAATTCCAGACCCATCCAGCTAAGATGCTCAGTAAGCTGAAGGACATTAAAGAAAATGACATCAGGGGGTTGAATCGAAGTTTTGACAATCCCAGGGAGACTTAAAGCAAGTAGAACCTTAAGGAACACGATACTACACATTATAAATTCTTCCTTTGCTCAAGAGCCTAACCTTCAAAAAAGACCATAAAGAAAGAAATGTTTTTATTTAACTTTCAAGCTCCTTTTGCTCTAGAACCTAGGATGCATCAGTGTCTCTACTCTAATAGACTTGAAATCCTCTAAACAAGATCAATGTTATTTCTGGAACTCAGGAAGCAGTAAATCAAACTGAGGATGATAAAGTAAGATATTCCAACAAAGTCTTAGGCTTGCAGGCCTCACAAGGTACAGTATAACCTCTCTAAGCCGGTGAAAGATTACAACGGAAACACGGGCTCTGTGTGGCCAGTGACTTAGTACTAGTCAAGGAAGGTTTTCCAAAAAAGCAATGCCCTATCCTCTGTCACGGGCTTCCCTGGAGGCTCAGTGGTAAAGAATCCTCCTGCCAGTGCAGGAGACGAAGGTTTGATCCCTGAGTTGGGAAGATCCCCTAAAGAAGGAAATGGCAGCCCACTCCAGTATTCTCACCTGAGAAATCCCAAGGACAGAGGAGCTTGGCAGGCTACAGTCCATGGGGTCTCAAAAAAAGAGCTGGACGTGACTTAGTGACTAAACAACAACATACTTATGTTTTACGTTAGTTACCTCGGTTGTGTCCAACTCTTCGCAAACCCATGGACTGTGGCCCACCAGGCTCCTCTGTCCATGGAATTCTCCAGGCAAGAATACTGGAGTGGGTTGCCATTCTCTTCTCCAGGGGATCTTCCTGACCCAAGAATTGAGCCTGGGTCTCCTGCACTGCCGGCAGATTTTTACCATCTGAGCCACGAGAGAAGCCCACTTATATTTTATATATATGAAAAAAGTAGTTACTGTTCCAGGCACTTAGCTAATTTTGCTGGTAGGTTAATGTAAAGCCATATGCAAAACAGCTCCATCTATAGCAAGAGCTAAGAGTTATATCAACAAGCTAGTTTGTGCTACACACTACACTGCCTTTTATTATACCCTCAGAGCAAGCCTCTAAAGTAGGTACTATTATTGCTCTTATTTTAAAGATGGGAAATGGAGGAAGAGAAGTTAAGGGAAGTATACAATTAAAGACCTAGGTAAGTGGGAGAACTGGAAATCAAAATCCAGTTCCGATTTCAGAACTCACGCCCTTAATCCCCAGGCTAATCTGCCGTTCCAGTGTGGGCTAACACCCGTTGCTTAGGTTAAGCATTTATGTCACATTACCCTCCAAGTAACCCTTAAAGGTGGGCATTGCTGCTTTGGGACAGAAAATTGAAGCCACAGGAGATAAAGAGTTCTGATCAAATCCCACAGCTTTAGACAATACTACTTTAAAAAAAAACAAAAAAAATTTAAATCACAGCCTTACTTTAATTACATTAAAAAAAAAAAGCTCCTAAAGGAAAGAGCCAATGATTAAAAAATTATTGGATAATTTTCATTATTCTTCCTGCAGCTAAGGTGTATTTTGTTATTAATAACCACCACACCATTGCCTGAAGTGTCTCTATGTGACTGCAAATGTGTCTTTTGCCCAAATGCTATTTACTACATACAAAACAGCTTTAAATCGTTCCCTGAACAAAGCACGTTCAAACCCAATCAATCTTCTCTACAGAGGGCAACACCCTCCAGACGTGGTAACGTCATTATATAACATTTAATGAAGTTTTATAGTTATAAATAGTACATATTTTGTGTAAAATCTATAGACATCTGTCTGTGTTCCTGTGTTTTTTATTCTGTGTCTGGTGTGTATGTGTGTGTGTCTATACACAAAAATAAAATTTCAAAAATTGTGTTTTAAACGTACTTTTGTAACTTATCTTCATTACATAAAATATTAAAATTTATCTATTCCATAACACATTAATCTTTTAAAAATCATCTTTACTGTGAATAAGACAAAACCACATAACCACTTTGATGACCAAATAGAATACTCCTGGGATTCGAAAAGGTATTCTGTCTGATCGCCACCTTTTCTCTCTCCAGATGAATCTGATCTTTAACAGTGTGTATTCTTTTGCATCTGTCTTCTTTTACTCAACATGTCTATGTGAGTGACTCTAGTTAATTTTAAGTGTAGCTAATTCATTTTCATTGCTGTATGGCATATTCTATTGTATAAGCATACTCTACATTTATCTATTCAATTAATGAATCTCTGAACTGTTTCTAGTCTTTTGCAATGAGAATGATGCGGCTGTGAACATTTCTGCATGTTTTCTGGGGCATGTGTGTACACATTTCTGATGGGTACAAATGTGGAGTAGAATTCTGGACCATCTGATATGCAAATCTCTAGCTTTAGGAGATAATGTCAAACAATATTTGTAACAATTTTCAGCTCCTGCCAACGCTAAATGAGCACAATACTAAACATCCTTGTCACACCTTCAAGTCAATGGCTTGTATTTCCATTTTCTTTCTAGTGTTTTTTGAAGTGCTGAAATTTTTAATTTTGATGAAGTCCAATGTAGCAATTCTTTATTATTGTTACCTTTTGTGTGTGCTGTGTGTCTTTTCTAAGACATCTTTGTCTATTCACAGTCATGAAGATAATTTTGTATGTTTTCTTTTAGAAGCTTAAGAATATTAGGTTGATGATCTATCTTGAGTTAAATTTAATGAACTGAGATAGGAGTCACATTTTGCTTTTATTATTTTTGTACACATATCCAATTGGTCACACACCATTTACCCATGAACTATCATGTTGCCTATGAGGAAACCAAATATCTAAGGGTCTATTTTGGGACTCTCTAATCTGTTCCACTGATTTATATGTTTATCTTCGCACAGATACCACATTGATTTGATTTACTATTGACAAAGTCTGCACATTTAAAGTATGTTCTAATATATTTAGGTTTAAGTTTATATCTTACTGAAAGCTAATTTTCTTAGTCACCATACACTCCTTTTTTTGTATTCTTTTAAAGTGATTTAGTACTTATTCTTCATTATTTTTCCTGTCAACTTGGAAGTTATATACTCTTGTACCATTAATAATTATCCTGCATAAACACATACCCAGGTTAAACTTGGTGATTAACTGCTGCCTGGAAAATACAAAAACTTTACAATACTATCTATACTTATTCCATTCTGACATACAGGATATTACTGACCTTGTTTTAATTTTACATACATCTTAAAATTCACAAGACACTGTTGTTGTTTTATAAAGTTTCTGTTCATTCTGATATACTCACATATGTAGCATTTCATTGCCCTTCCTTCCTTTTCCATCTGCAACAACTTTCTTCCAATAATTCAATCAATGCAGATGGGTTGTGATGTCAAATGCTGGTCTTTCAATGATAATGTACCCTATGTCTCTATCTGGTTTTAAGATTTTTTTAAAACTTCACTTATTAGGAGTTTTAACTCTGGCATTTAGTAAACTCCTGCTTAGTTTGTTGAACTTCTTAAGTACATGGCAATTATTGTTTCAAACCTGGTTTAACACTTTTTCTCTCCTGCCCAAGACTCCAAATGAGTCTGTGTTAGCCCTCCCTACTGTAAGTTCCATCTCTTATTCTCTCTTCATATTTTACATCTTTTCATTATTCTGTGTTACATTATGGGTATTTTCCTCTCATCTATCCTCCAGTTCACTATTTCTCTCTTCGGTAATGTCTACCTTGCTATTAAATACATCCATTGAGTTAAATCCATCCAATTTCAATTACTGTGTTTGTAGATACTCTATTTGATTCTTTTTCAAATAAGTTCCCTACAGACTTTCAATCTTCTTTTTTAACATCCTGAATAAGCTACAATTATAAAAATTCTGTTTAGGTAGTTCTAATCTCCAAAGCCCTGATAAGTTTATTTCTATAGTTTTCACTGACCTCCATTTATGTTGTCATGTCTCCTTATGTGGCTGAGTATCTCCCATGATGTGCCACACTATGTGAAAAACTGCTTTATGAAAAATATGAATATGGAAATGATTAACTTTCTCCAGAGGGGACTCTGATTTGATTCTGGGAGCGCTAGGAGTCTAGGATCACCTTTGTCCAATTACACGTAATAAATTTTTAGGCCAGTGAGGTAGATTTGAAGGTAAAATACAGTAATGTAGAGCCCTTTTACTTCCAGTGCACATTAACTCCTAGGATATAGTCTTTTAGGGGGCCCCCCCAATACCTAAGAAAGAGAATGAGATGGTTGGATGGCATCACTGATTCAACAGACAGGAGTCTGAGCAAATTCCGTGAGATAGAGAAGGTCAGGGAAGCCTGGCAGGCTGCAGTCCATCTGGTCACAAAGAGTCGGACACAACTGAGCGACTAAACAACAACAGCTCAACGGCTGGGGCATTTGCAAGAGTTCCCATGTCTGGTAGACCCTAGGTCCAAGATCTCTAAACCTTGTCCTCCAGCTCTAGAAAGCTGTCAAAGGCTGTGCTCAGGACTTGGCTAGACTATATCTGCTGAAAAGGTAATTAAGTTAGAATTCAAGGATTAAACCGTTAATCCCCCAACCCCTTATTTTAAAAAATTAATGCATTACTAACTAACCAACAAATTAAATAAGAAATCACAATGGAAATAACAACAACAAAACATAAAATTAAGCAATGACAATAGTGTATTTCAACAGTTGTGGGAAATATACTGCATTAATTAAATATAAGGGGAAAAAAATACACTTATTTTATTCTAGGAAGTTCTAGCAAACTGAAGATCCCAGAAAATAAAAGGGGTAAAGAAATAAGAGAATCAGAAAGGAAAGAAACAAATCAAACCCTCACTATTTGAAGATGAGAAGGCTTAGAAACAACAAGAGAGTCTATAAACAAAGGTTTTAAACACTAATAAGACATCTCAGAAAGGTAACTGGATATAAGATTAATATAAAAAGGAAATAAAATTCTTACAAAACAGTAAAATTAAATTAGCAAATGGAATAGAAAAATGAACCTCATTCACAATAATAAAAAAACCATAAAGTACTGACATATACATTTAACAAAAATGAGTAAAATCTTTGAAAAAAATCATAAAACCTCACTGAAGAGTGCAAAAGAGCTCCTGACGAAGAGATAAGATATTTTCACAAAGAAAATTCCAAGAGTAAAAAGATAGTATTAATTAAAGTGTTAATTCTCTACACATTAATCTATGATTTTAATTAAAATCCAACCAAATTCACTAGTTTTCTGGTAGAATGTGATAAGTTTATCTTAAAACTCAGGAAGAAGAATTATGTCAGAAATAGTTAAAAAATTCTGAAAAGCAAAAATAGTGCTTTCTCACTCTATCAGGTATCAACATGGATTATATTTCAAAAACATTTACCAAAAAAAAGCATGCTATAGAATTAAATACATATTTGTTACCACTTATATATAATATAAGAACAGCAAAAAAAAAAAAAAAAAGAACAGCAAAATATATTTACCTTTTTGCTCATGGACATTTATGGATGTAGTAAAAGAAATACACAAGGCTAGAACACTAAACTCAGGATAATGGTTACCTCAGATGAAGGAGAAGAGGAAAGAAATCAAAGTGTCATATAATTTTTTAAAAAAATAAAAATCTTAAAGGCTATAAACTGTTGATACCATCAGAATATTTCATTTCTGTAAAAGTAAAAAGCATCTGAAACAAATATAAACAGGGGTAGATTCAGAGTTCATTATACGTTTCTCTACTCTATGTATGTTATATTTCATAAAAAAATTAAATAAGTAGGAGAAGAATAATGAAAAGAACTGAAAAGAAGCCAGACAAATTGATCTAAGTTTTTTTTTCCTGCTCTATTTTCCTGCTCTACTCTAAATGTTCTTATTTAATTAGAGGCTTAAGTATCTATACTTTTTTCCTTTCTAATTTAATTTGGGTCTTAACTTTTTAGAATGAGCCATAACATAAACAAGATAAAGAAGAAGAAGCCTGGGTGAAAGATTCTTAATTCTGTTTCCAAGACCAGATATTGGGTCATCTTATTCTAAAGCAATCCCAATGACTTCAACGCAATATAACAGATACAGTACAGTACAGTGTTAGTAGCTCAGCTGTGTCCAACTCTTTGTGATCCCATGGACTGCAGCCCACCAGGTTCCTCTGTCCATGGAATTCTCCAGGGAAGAATACTGGAGTGAGTTGCCATGCCCTTCTCCAGAGGATCTTCTTGACCCAGGGTTTGAACCTGGGTCTCCCACGCTGCAGGCAAATTCTTTACTGTCTGAGCCACCAGGAAAGCCCTGTACAAAATACTTATTGATTCTTTCTTCCTATAATGATTTATTCTGATTTCATTCTTTAATAAGTCAGCTAAAACTACATAATTAGAAATCCTTAAATCGGTAGTAATTTTATTATCATTGCCAGAAAGAGTA
Source organism: Muntiacus reevesi (assembly GCF_963930625.1). Classification (NCBI taxonomy): domain Eukaryota; kingdom Metazoa; phylum Chordata; class Mammalia; order Artiodactyla; family Cervidae; genus Muntiacus; species Muntiacus reevesi. Next base: position 31,269,509 of record NC_089255.1, on the reverse strand, counting down.
AAAGAGAAAGTTAACTATAGATAATCTGATAACACAACTGCACTCATCTCACACACTAGTAAAGTAATGCTCAAAATTCTCCAAGCCAGGCTTCAACAATACGTGAACCGTGAACTTCCAGATGTTCAAGCTGGTTTTAGAAAAGGCAGAGGAACCAGAGATCAAATTACCAACATCCGCTGGATCATCAAAAAAGTGAGAGTTCCAGAAAAACATCCATTTCTGCTTTGTTGACTAAGTCAAAGCCTTTGACTGTGTGGATCACAATAAACTGTGGAAAATTATGAAAGAGATGGGAATACCAGACCACCTGAACTGCCTCTTGAGAAATCTGTATGCAGGTCAGGAAGCAACAGTTAGAACTGGACATGGAACAACAGACTGGTTCCAAATAGGAAAAGGAGTATGTCACTCTGCTTATTTAACTTATATGCAGAGCACATCATAAGAAATGCTGGGCTGGATGAAGCACAAGCTGGAATCAAGACTGTTGGGAGAAATATCAATAACCTCAGATATGCAGATGACACCACCCTTATGGCAGAAAGTGAAGAAGAACTAAAGAGCCTCTTGATGAAAGTGAAAAAGTTGGCTTAAAGCTCAACATTCAGAAAACTAAGACCATGGCATCCGGTCCCATCACTTCATGGGAAATAGATGGGGAGACAGTCGAAACAGTGACAGACCTTATTGTTTTGGGCTCCAAAATCACTGCAGATAGTGACTGCAGCCATGAAATTAAGACACTTACTCCTTGGAAGGAAAGTTATGACCTACCTAAATAGCATATTAAAAAGCAGAGACAAAAAAAAATAAAAAATAAAAAGCAGAGACATTACTTTGCCAACAAAGGTCCATCTAGTCAAGGCTATGGTTTTCTCAGTAATCATGTACGGATGTGAGAGTTGGACTATAAGGAAACCTGAGCGCCGAAGAATTGATGCTTTTGAACTGTGGTGTTGGAGAAGACTCTTGAGAGTCCCTTGGACTGCAAGGAGATCCAACCAGTCCATCCTAAAGGAGATCAGTCCTGGGTGTTCATTGGAAGGACTGACATTGAAGCTGAAACTCCAATACTTCACCACCTGATGTGAAGAGCTGATTCATCTGAAAAGACCCCGATGCTGGGAAAGGTTGAAGGTGGGAGGAGAAGGGGATGACAGAGGATGAGATGATTGGATGGCATCACCGACTCAATGGGCATGAGTTTGAGTAAACTCCGGGAGTTGGTGATGGACAGGGAGCCCTGGCGTGCTGCAGTCCATGGGGTCGCAAAGAGTCGGACACGACTGAGTGACTGAACTGAACTGAATCTGATAACAGTAGCCTATATGTGAAGATATTTATAATCCTGCCCATGTTGGTTAAAACTCAACTTTCTTCCACCTCTGCATGAAGTATTATCTAGTCAGTTTTCCATCCTTCCTCTCCTCTGGCTATTCTTCATTTACTTTCAAGCATGCTTCTGTCTTCTTAAGCCTCAACCTGCCTAAGGTTCAAACTACTGTCCACTGTTTCCGTTCACTAGCAAATGTTTTTGTCTGGGGTCTTTGTTCAGTAAATCCTATTCAGCCTCCACCCAATGGCAATCTCACTTCTACCCTCACTTATTAACTAAAACAAAGATACACAGAGACTTCCTCACCACCAAACACCAAAGACATACTTCTTGCCTTAGCTGACCTCATTGCAGTAATTTACACTATTAAATCAAGCTATTTTAATGAAGGGAATTCTTTAAGAGATATAGACCAAGGCCAACCGTCTCATTTTAAAAATGACAAAAGTAAAGGTCATAGAGATGAAATCACTGCCCAAAGTTACACAAAGGATTATTTTACACCAGGTACCTGTAAATCAAGGAAAAAATAAGTTGTGCTACAAGCAGGACATAGTAGAGGATTACTTAACTATGTTATCTTAATAGATAAGAATATCAGATATTTTCAGTACAGTTTTATTATTTCAGTAATCATAATGTTTCTGTGACCAATGTGTATAAATTAAAACACAAACAAATCAAAAAATATACAAAGCAAAATATACTAGAACACAAATTATATTAGCAGTAGACACCAACCCCCAAGTTCCCACTTTTCACCACCAAAGATAAAATGAGTAAGAGATCAAAATTCTGAATTTTACTTCTCAATGACAGTTCTTTTTACTACAAATGCAAATGTTATATAATCTTACAATGTGAAAAGTGATTCTTTTTCCAGGTAATGTGCACTTCCCCTGATTTAGGACCATTTGTTAGCCCTTTGGAATACTATTTTTGTCTTACAAATTTCTCATGGATATTTTTACATATTCCACAGTTATTTTTTAAACAATAGGGAGCATCAAAAGTTGTACTGTTAAGGAAGCATGGTAGGAATTGTCTTTATTCCTGAGGTGCTTAAATTCTAATTGGAAAAAAATCATTTAATATCTTGAAGTCTCAGTTTCACCATTTGTATACAGATTCCATGACTTTAGAGCCCATTTTCACCTTGAAAGTTCTGTGATTCTTATCAGTTCTACAACTCCAAAATTTAGATTTCTTAAATTTCTCTCTGCTTACAGCCCTAAAACTTTTAAATATAGCTTATCAGAAAACTGTGCTTTGGTTCTTATAATAATGACTTGTACTCGTGTTGACACTGGACACTTCTGTATGGGCCTAATATAGCAGGTCTATTCTAGGTTAATAGCTAGAGTGATTAAATTGTTTATTAAGACTTCTAGGCATTTAAAGTAATCAGACCACAGTATGAGAACATGGGAGGAAAATAATTAACTCCTTTCATTCACTATTGATTAAAAGGTACCACATCTCCCACTAGAGGTTAAATAATCACTTCATGGGTCTAGCACCACAACTATTTCTTCGATGAAATCTCAGTCTTCCCCAAATTACCTTATTTTTTGATTCAGACTGAACACACATACTTAATGAAAGAATCAACAGATCTTTACCTGAAAAGCTGATTTTTAAAAATATGTGTGTAAGTACATAAATACATAAATAAATATAAATATTCAACCTCACAATTCTCCAAGTACTGACAAGATTTTTTTTCTTTTTTGGGAAGGTCTCTACTTCCGACTAGATAATCCCAGACAAGTATGTCATCAGGGCCGATAACATCGCTCTGCAGCAACTTCAAATCAAATGCTTTACCTGGTTCTCAAGATTTTTCATCATGGTGGCCAATGTTGAGGAAAACAGAGGTAATCCATACTCTTAAAATAAGTTTAGTTTTAGAAAAATATTTGTCAAAGGGGTTAAAAACACAAGCCTTAAACCGAAAATAGCACCCAGTAACACTGCTCATTTTCCTCAGTAATACTGAGTGCTGAAAAGATGACAGATTCTGACCAACCTTTAGATAATTTTCTTAAAACAGTTACTTATCAAAACCAAGTGAATTAATTTCACTCTCTGAAGTCATTACTGAAAATTAAAATTTAAGAAGACATACAGATGACTAATAAACACATGAAAAGATGCTCAACCTTTATTAGAGCTCATTATTAGAGAAATGCATATGAAAACTACAATGAGGTATCACCTCATCCCAATCAGAATGGTCATTATCAAAAAATCTACAAACAAATGCTGGAGAGGGTGTGGAGAAAAGGAAACCCTCTTGCACTGCTGGTAGGAAGGTAAATTGATCCAGCCACTGTGGAGAACAGTACAGAGATTCCTTAAAAAGCTAGGAATAAAACTACCATATGTCCCAACAATCCCACTACTGGGCATACACCCTGAGGAAACCATAATTGAAAAAGACACATGTACCCAATGTTCATTGCAGCACTATTTACAAGAGCTAGGATGTGGAAGCAGCCTCGATGTCTGCTGACAGATGAATGGATAAAGAAGTGTGATACATAAACACAATTGCTTAGCCATAAAAAAACATTTGAGTCAGTTCTAATGAGATAGCTGAACCTAGAGCCTATTATACAGAGTGAAGTAACTCAGAAAGAGAAAAACAAATATCATATATTAACGCATATTTATGGAATCTAGACAGATGGTACTGATGCACCTATCTATACTCAGGGCAGGTATGGAAATGCAGACATAGTGAAGAGACCTGTGAACATCGTGGGGGAAGAAGAGGATGGGATGAATTGGGAAAGTAGAATTGAAACATACACATTACCATGGATAAAATAGATAGCCAATGAGAATTTGATGTATGACAGGCAGAGCGCTCAAACTGGTGCTCTGTGACAACCTAGAGGGGTGGGACGGGGTGGAAGGTGGGAGCGAGGTTAAGGAGGGAGGTAACATATGTGTACCTATGGCTGATTCATGTTGATGTATAGCAGAAACCAACACAATATTATAACGCAATTCCTCCATCTAAAACTAATAAATTTAACGAAAAAAAAAAATTTACTAAACATCCTACCATAGTAAAACATTTTAGTTTGCTATGACTGCTATAACAAATAACCATGTATTTGAAGAAGGGACCTTCGAGATTTGAAGAAGGGGCCTTTGAGAGGTGATTAGGGTTAGATTAGGTATTGAGTCCTTATGAGGAGACTAGTGACCCTCATAGAAGAAGAAGAGGGAAAAAGAGATCACTCTGAAAGCATGCACCAAGGAAAGGTCAAGTGAGGACACAGGGAGAAAACGGCTGTCCACAACCCAGAAAGTTCTCACCAGGACCCGACCAGGCTGGCACCCTGATCTTGAACTTCCATTCTCCAGAACTGTGAGGAAATAAATGTCTGCTGTCTAATCCATTCAGTCTATGGTATTTTGTTATGACAGCCCAAAATAAAGTAGACATTCAAGGTCCTTTCACAATAAGGCCACGCTTTGAGAGCTAATGATTGATCACTCACTTCTGCAAGAGTCCCTGATAGCTAGCTAATTTTTCAAGTTTTAGGTCTGGGTCAGGCTCTCCTGAGTTCTTTCCTAACTCTGAGTCTCTTCCTTGGGAAATAGATTTCTAAAAACGTCCCCACCCCTTTAAAAATGTCCCCTACATCAGCTTATTACTTATACTGAGTTTTATGAAACAAGCTAATTTTACTTCATGTTGCCCAACTTTTTCCCCTTTGAATTTCAAATATTTTCTGGGCTTGTTTGTACAGAAAATGCTAATGCTTTGAATGGATCTCTCTTCTCAGGAAATTTCTCAGTTTATGAAATCCTGCTAGAATACCAAGTCATTCTGCCAGCTCATCATCACAAGTAAATGAATGAACATCTAGAGGCTAATTTAATTCTGTGACCAAAATGTTACTTATCTATGTCTAAGAAACACAATTGCTTTTGTAACCTTTTCACAAGGTAAAAAAGTTTAGAATATTATTTAAAACCATTTAAACATTTCCTTATCCTTTTTTTCTATATAAAAATATGTATTCTGCTCTCCTAATTTTTCTTAATAGGTCACAGAGATCTTATATAAAACTAGTAAAAATAACTGACTAGATTAACTTTATAATGATTATCATTTATAAAGATCGAACTATCATCTTTATCACTTTCTTCCCAAACAAAATTTTGGTTTTATTAACATGATGGTATTAATAGCCTCATACCCTTTCTCTGTCTTTTATCCCATATTCCCAACCCCGAATTACCAAACTGATGCTTTGCATTTAAGAATTTAACAAGGAAATGCAGGAATTGGCATCAAAGTAACTTCCTAAATGACTTAATGCTTCTACATAGCCTCAGTAGTGTTCCAATGAGATCAGCAAACTATTCGAAGCTCTAGATGCTATATTCTCCCTACTACATTAGTTTGAAAAAAATTGTAGGTTTTCAACCTTCAACAGTTATGCTCTGTCATACACTAACTTTTGCCAGAATATCCGATTCATGACTTTTCCCCATTTCTGTTGAACACTATCAGTCTAATTAAAAGTTGGCACTCAACAAACACCACTAATCGTGGTGATGACAGTGACAATGATGGCAACACTGGTGGACAGCTTCTTAAGTGCCACACCATTTTATTTAATTATCATCACTATAATAATAAAAGTACTAGTAGTGTCTAGGAAAGGGCTTCCCTGGTGGCTCAGCGATGAAGAATCCACCTGCCGATACAGGAGACTCAGGTTCGATCCCTGGGTCGGGAAGATCCCCTGGAGAAGGAAGTGGCAACCCGCTCCAGTAATCTTGCCTGGAAAATCCCATGGACAGAGGAGCCTGGAGGTTACAGTCCATGGGGTCGTAAAGAGTCAGACATGATTTGGCAACTAAACAACAACAGTATCTGAGAAACTGAGGGGACTGGAGAGGTATCTCATCCAAATTAACACAGCAAGCGTGTGAATATAGTTTGCCCTCAAACTCTGGGTTCTTAATACAGCATCCAAATGATAAAGTACAGGATTTCAATATCACAAGATTCTTAGTTGCACACGATCTAGTTTCAGCAGAAAAGGGGAGCTACTAAAGACTTTTAGACAGCTCATGGGATCGCTTGCAGGATCAGAAAGTCAGGCTCAGAGTCCTCCTAATCAAGAATAATACCTAAGCCACTCGGCAGGAGAGCTCGTGTCAGTCAGCACAGCCGCCCCCACGATGCTGCCCACAGCGCTGAGAGTTCACCGGTGGGGCCTCCAGCAACCGGTCACTCCTGCTGCAACACTGGCCAGAAGACTGGATCCTAAACACGACAGGTTTCCACTTCTTCACCACGGGCAGATCTGAATTCATCACCAGTAAAGTTCACACGTTCCTCCTGGCTATATATGAATACCGTTTAGCCATAATTTGAAGTTATATTTACACTGCATTTATAAGCATAGATTTAATCAAGCATATATGTCCAAGGCCTATAAATGAAGACACAACCATTAAAAAAAAAAAGTAAGAGTTTGAGGTTATAGGTGACTTCTTTACTCCTTCCCGCCCCCCCTCCCCCCCGGTTTCACTGTTATTTACATAAGAAATAAAAATTCAGAGGGGAAAAATATAACTTTTCCTTGACATATAAACAATATCCCTAAAAATGTGACTAGGTTTCATGTGTGTTCTCAAAAAACACTACCGAACCAGAAAACAAGAGCAGCTTGCTCTTATTCTATAGAACTGTAGCTTCTATTGTATGACTGCATGAGATTTTACCAAAAGTTGATGTGTCCAGTGTATCAGCAGCTCCAAAGAATGGTGTGTCTCAATATTTTAATAGAAAAGCCTGATTTTGATATGACACTTATATTCTCTTTTCAGTGTCATAACGACCTCCCGAGGCTTGCACTCGTTCTCCAGGTCAGAGGGAGCCAGGAGGCCGTGTTCGCTGATACAAACCTCAAGGTGATTCAGGACAGGACCCCACAGCGGCCCCTCTGCTCCACACGGGTCCACCCACAAGACACCCACCTTGGCTTCCTCCCAACCTGCTCTGTACCGTAACAGGGCGAGAGGGAACCCACAGGCGGGCCCATTAGCCCCAGCCGTCCTGCAAGCCTGCTTCACTCCCCTGAAGAAAGCTGGACCACGCCCAGCTTTGCCCGACAAGTGACAGCAAAAGTGCTGGAAAATCTATTCTGAATGTAAACTCTTTCAGCTCTGAGGTCCAGATATCAAGAAACATATACTGAAATCTATTTTTAAGCATAAGCACGCTGAAAAGAATCCAATGCAGGGAACACTATGGTGAAAGAAACAGATATCTAACTTTACAAAGTTTTCCTCTTGGAGTTTCCCACACATAAAATTCTAACCACTTATAGGGTAGTCATCATTTCAATGAATTGTGTCCAGTGAAAAAGGAAAAAGAAAGATACATTCACCATGAGGCTAATTTATGGTCTCACTAAATCCAGTGGATTGAAGGATTTCATTTAGTCTATCATGAATTCTTAGACCAAAGCAATTCTATTAAAAGCTCTTGATGGTGGGGGGTCAGCAGGGGGACCCTGAACTTGGGTCAGCCAACAAAAGCTTTCCCTAAATATTATGCTTTTATGAGATAACACACTTCTCACAATTTTGAAACACTAACATCAATGAATTTGTCCCTCTAAATAAGAGGACAACAAAATTAATTTTTAAATAATTTTTTCAATACTTAGTATCAGCTGGATAAGACTAACACTACTGTATGCAGATTAGAAAATGCAGGCTTAAAAAAAGTTATCCAAAACATACATAGACGCTCCTAGGTCCTAAAGGATAGAGACCCTCCAAACTCAATCTTGCAACTCCAAATCCTTAAGAGTCAGCTCCTCCCTGCTCACCTGTCCACCTCTGTCTAAAATGCAGCTCTCATTCTCTTGGCTAAACGATGGCATCTTCCTTCCAGATAATGACATGAAAGAAAAGTCTGTATCATGATTTACAGTTTCCTGTATACACACTCAGTATGCTTTTCTCCTGGTTTCTCTGGACGTTTGCTCACGGGTCCAATGTTAGACTCAGTTGAAACAGCACAAAGTTAAATGTTCTCCTTCAGAATTTCTTTTAGAATAAAATATGGAATATACCTTTGAATCACTAAAATGACTACATTAAAACTGGACTGTACTGAATTCTGACAATTGTAAAATGTCCCAGGAAGAAAATCAGAGGAAAAACATGTGGCTGCAAACCAAAAAAGCAAACAAAAACAGCTCGGAAAGCCCATGTTCTTAAAAATCTTAATTTTAAGTTTTCAAAAATACCCTTAGAGGGATCTTTCATTGACTCTTGGGAGACCAGCCCTGCTGTTTCAAGGGCTCTCAATAGAATTGCTTTGGTCTAAGAGTTCACGAAACCCTTCAGATTTCTGGATTTAGTGAGCCCATAAATAAGTCTCATGGTGAATTTTAATTTAAAGTATTCTTCCTTTCTTTGTTTGCTTTTTTATTTTTTTCATTACACTCTGAATTATTTACAGCAGGGGTTCCTTTCATCTTTGTATCTTTTTAACTTTATAAACACCAACATTTACCACAGGGTCTGGTACATAATAGCCTTTAAAATGATTACTTAAATGAAGAGTAACAATCCTCCTCCCATTCCTGAGCATGAACACAGCCCACATCTGACACACACAGCCATTTTAAGAGAAAGTGTAAAAACAGTGCAATTCACAGACACACAGAATAAATATTCATTAAGACAGCATTTGGTGATATCCCTGTGGTGGTGGTCCAGTGGTTAAGATGCCACATTTCTCTTGCAAAGGACATGGGTTCAATCACTGGTCAGGAAACTATGATCCCGCATGCCCACACTGTGGCCAAAAAAAAAAAAAAAAAAGAAGAAGAAGACATGTGAACACATGACTGAGCACTGCTAAAGGGAAGACTTTTTGTTTCCAATAACGACAGTGCCTTATAACCAGTGATTTTAAGCTTCACAAGAATAATAAGAGAGCAGCACGCTCCTAATTAACTTTTAAAGCCTAGAAATTTTGGCCATACTAAATACAGGAGAAACATCCAATATGATCTGGCCTTTGTTGTTACTTTGATAAAAAGATCACAACATCACAAAGTTCATAACAACCACCTATTATCTGTAAAAGACATCAATAAGTAGTGAGATTAAAAAAAAAATAATAGTGAGATGGATGACCTCAGGGAAACAACATCCATGGCTAGACTATGAATAAATAAGGATGCCTGAAAAAGAGCAGTGATCTGTTCATTATCTAATCAGTATCCTCACCCTAACCAAGCTCCTAATCTTAACAACATCTGGGTAGACAATGCCAGGAGGTAGTCATTGGAGGAAATCTGTGAAAACCAACTTTGACTCTTGACTCAAATCCACAACCAGGAAAGTAGAGATGGTGGGTAACCTTACTAAAGAGCCATATGACTCCCCAGCAATCTGCAAGGTAATAAGAACTTTGAAATAGCTCTGAATACAGTGAGAAGCGTGGTCTGATCTACCTATACCCTGACCTTATACCCCAGGATTCCAACCTGAGAAAACAGCATTTCCACCTCTACATCAGATGGGCTGACGTTCAGTTGCAAGGGATAAACAAAATCTGAAATAACTTTGGATTAAACAGGGCACAAATCTGTCTCTTCCAACATAGCAATTCTGCTCCAGGAAGCCCCAGGGACCATGCCTCCTTCCAGCTCAACACTCTGGATGGCAGTACTAGGGTGCAAGCCTCACCCCCATAGTTAAGATAGCAGCTTCCTAATTCTTAGGCAGCAAGTAGGAGAAGGGACCCTGAAGAAAAGTGGCAAAGGCTATCTCTCAAGGAAGGCTCCACAGGAAACCTTCATGAAGCCTGCACTTGATCCACAACAGCCAGAACTCAGTGCCATGGCCACACTAGCTGTGAGGGAGCCTCTGTTCTGGGAAGTCATATGCCTGGTCAAAATGGAGGACTCCATCCCTATGGAAGAAGTAGAGAACAGACACTGGGGAATCTAGTTTCTGCCATAAGCACAGGACTCTACAAGTGAACTCGACAATCATCAACCAAGCTGCTAAAACAATCAACAATGCAACATGGCGAAAAGTTAACTCCCCACTTCAAAGTTGTCTTGATTCCCCTCTTGTTTAGTAAATCCAAGCCCCTTTAAACTTTCTGCATATGCTATTCCTTTGAGAGGGCTCTCCAATCATCATTATGATGGATTTCAGTTCTCCAACACCATTGGCAAGCAACAGAATCTAGAGTTGGAAATAACACCAATTTTCAAATGTGCTATTCATTTGACAAAAAGACAAAGCCCTCTCCAATGTTTTCAGTTCAAGACACTATCTCCTTAGTGTAATATTTACTGTCTTTAGGAACGAAGTATTTGATTCTCAAAACTCAAAACTTTTCCCCCTCTTCTCATTTGAGATAATTATAATATTGGGAAAACGAAAAAGCAACTTGTTTTATGAGACATGAATGTTTCATTTCATTTCAAAAGAGAAGGAGGTATACCAACCATTCAACTGGCTTCCAATGAGTTTCTGCAAATCTTTTCAGTCTCTCTTCACTTCACTAAATCCAGTACTTCATTTTGTATGTTAAGTAACTACACATTTAGAAGCCACTCCTAGTAAGTGTTCAGTTTATGCATTCAGTAATTCAATAAATATTTATCAAGCATCTGTTTGTTAACACACTCCATGTGCTGAAGAGTGGACTCTCAAAAAGAATGTTGCATAAGTTTTGCTAATCCCAAGTTTTTGCTAATCAAAAAACACAGTTACTTTCAGAAATGAAGAACTCCCTACTATTTCAGTACAGCATGTACCTACTATGATCAATGAGTACAGTAAGTTTCTAAGAAGTGAAAAGACCAAGAAAAAAAAAAAAAGTCTTCTTATACTAAGCTCTTTCAAATGACTTGATAAAATGTACCCTGGCACAAAATGGTATGCAGATAATTTGGGTGACATAATTTCAAAAGAATGAGTCAGAAGTATCATCACTCTTCTAACCTTGACCCTGAATTTGGTCTAAAACTTTCATAAGTTTTTAGTAGCATGTGAGAACAGATGATGCTCAAACACATGAAAATGGTGACATTTAAAATTCATAGTAGCAAAAAATCATTACTTTTCCCACCGGATCCCTTGAACTTTAATAATGTCTGACCTGGTTGGCCAATAAGTTCTAAAAGCAGACAGAGGAAAATTGCCAATATTAGATACAACTGGAATAATTCTTCATTTAGGAAGATTTTACAAGTTCTCTTAAAAGCAGGTCACCAATTCCGTAGATCCTTAATTTTCTTGAGAGGGTAGCCACTAAAGAGAACAGGTGTCTTAGTATACGCAAAATAGAATTCAGCTGAAAACTAGACTTCATATATTCGTATTATCCTTAAAGTAAAATAAATACACACACACGGTTACATACACACTAATCCAAATCAAAGAAGGTGTGGCAAAGGGGATGTGAAAGAAAGTTACTCACTTATTTCCCAGGATGAACAGCACAAAAGCTCATTAACTGCCCAAAAAGGAGATACACTATATAGATGAGACTGGATAAAAAAGCTAGATAATCACACATTCACAATTTTCACATTACACAAATGAGAAGTTTATAAAGACACAATTTAAGAGTTTACCTTGCTTAAGTCACTTAAAAGAAGTCAAGTGACAAGAGGAGCAAGCAATTAGCTGCTTCTTCCAAGACTACAGTTCCAAGTTGCTTTCTTACAGGCCCCCTTGTTTTAGTCAAATGTCATTTCAACTTGCAATTGTCCTTGTGCTTTGATGAGGATGTCATCTGTTTTGTTTTTAATGCAAATACCTGCTTACTGAATGAAAATTTCTCAGATTATGGCTTAAACTGTTGCCTAGATGTTGCTTGTGAAGGACTTGGACAATTCATTCACTCTTTAGGATCCCTGAGATAACAGCCAGAATAGTTCTAGGGTGCATGCCCTGCTCAGAAAAGTCAAGAGCTAGTAGTGTAGTCACACAGAGAACTGGACAAGGGAGAGGTTCTCATTTAGTTTCTCTCCCAGAGATTGTCAGAAATTTCCTTTCAGAGCTTTACAAAAACACCAGCCTCTGGACTGGCAGGGCACTGCACCTCTCCTAAGAGCTTTTACGCAGCCTTCATTTATCTTCACAGCATCTCTGTGCAAAGAGGAACTCCTGCTATTCACACTGACAAACTGGAGTTTCCAGAGAGTTCAGTGACTTGCCCAAGGCCATGCTATCTGACAAGACAGCTGCAAAACTGGCTTTGGAGGCCAGATCTCCAGTCCTGTCTTAGATCTGCAGGCCTGGATCTGGTGGTCCTGGAAAGGTGACGGACTCTTTGCCATGTTCACCTTAAAGAACACATTTCATAAACCATACCTGACTATAATTGCATTTTTAAAAGCAATGGAACTCAGTTCAAGTTTTCTCAAGTTGATAGGGCCCAGATTCTTTAGAGTTATTTTTGAAAATTATACTTTTACTGAGTTGCACAATTTTTTATCTTTTAGCATTTACTAACATAGCTCATATCAGAATATCACTTAATTTTAGATGACATGATCAAGATATGTTTATGTGCATAATTTTTAAAGGCAGAGGGAAATATTAAAACACATCTAACATTTTAAGCTGTATTCAAGAGATGGCTTGCCAATTTGTTTTCAATTTAACATATTACCTGAAGAAAAATGCCTTTTACCAAAACAGTATGTTTTATCAAACAGAAAGAAATTCATGAAAGAACAATAATACTTTCTTTACAAGAAGGTTACAGATATTGCCACAATGATTTTCTATACTCTCCTTCTGGAAATAAGATCCTTTTAAAAGAATAAGTCAAACTTACCATCAAGAAACTAAAAAACCAGGAGAAAATACTTATAGATCATATATATCTAATAAGGGACTTGTGTCAAGAATACACAGTACTCTTACAACTCAGTAATAATAAAAAGACAGCCTAAGTAGGCAAAGAATGTGAACAGACAGTATTCCAAAGAAAATATATATACAAATAACCAACAAGCACAGGAAAAGATTCTCAACATCATTAGGCACAGAGGAAATGGAAATCAAAACCACAAGAAGATACCACTTCATATCCAATAGGATGCCTATAATAAAAAAAGACAGACAATACACAAGTGTTGGCAAAGATGCTGAGAAACTGGAACCTCATACGTTGCCAGTGGGAATATAAAATGGTGCAGACACACTGGAAAATGGTATGATAATTCTTCAAAATGTGAAATCATATTACCCAGAAATTTTACTCCTAGGTATCTACCCAAGGGAAATAAAAAACATATGATAACAGGAAACTTAGACACAAATGTTCACAGAAATGTTACATATTCATAATAGTTAAAGAGCAGAAATGATCAAATATTCACAAACTGATGAATAAATACAATGCGGTATAGTCACACAATGGATTATTCAGCAATAAAGAAAGCAATAACAAGACTGAATCTCAAAAACATTATGCTAAGTTAAAGAAGCCAGTCATATTCTACACTACTTAAATAAAATGTTCAGATAGGTAAATCTATAGAGACAGAGAGTAAAACAGTGGTTGCCTAGGGCTAGGGTGAGCAGAAGTCGAAATGAAGAGTGATTGCTAATGCGTATCCAGGTTCTTTTGGGGGTGATGAAATGTTCTGGACTTTGATAATGGTGATGATTGCACAACTCTGTGAATAAACTAATTTCTAAACCACTGAATTGTACACTTTGAAGGAGTGAGTGTTATGTATGTGAATTTAATATCTCAAGAAAAATTACAGTGAAAAAATCAGTATTTATATAACATAAAATTATTTTAATTTCAAATTATAAAGTAAATAGAAGAGGAAAGGAAAGCAAAGAAAAAGAAGGAAAAACAAAAGTAGGTCAATCTCAAAGAAGAGGTCATGATAATGGACCCATGTCTCCTGTGAGACCAAGCCCCGAGATGGAGCACAGCCACATACACATTAAGCCACAGGAAGTAAGGTATTTGATCTTATATTCTGTATTGCAAAACTTTCAAGCAAAATACGCTCTTTATTTTTCCCATAGCTTATGTTAAATACTGTAAAATTATGCCCTCAAATTCTTCTGTGAACTACTTGACTGATGTTCTTCATGGTTCACTTCCCTGGGACACCAGAGAAGATGGTAACATTTCCATGAACACAATCTGGGCCCTTAAGCTATCCTCAATTAGGGGTGCCACTTCCCACCCAACTGCCAATTTGATAAGGTAACAGTGGAAACAATGGAATATGCAGAGGATCCTTCTAGTTCATCTTCAGTTGGTACCATGCACCATCACACCCCTGGAGAAGGGAATGGCAACCCCCTCCAGGCCTCCTGCCTGGAAAATCCCGTGGACAGAGAAACCTGGAAGGCCTGGCAGGTTATATAGTCCATGGAGTCTCAAAGAGTCTGATACAACCGAGCATGCACACACCATCACACCCATTGTTCACAGGCTTCCAGTGATACCTAAAATTGTAACAAAGCAACAGAGTGAACACAGGGACCATTACCATTAACTACCAAGAATTAACCCAGATTTACCATTTTTTACCAATTACCATTAATTAACCCAGAAAATGCCACCAATATGGCAGCAGAGAGTTAAGAAATCAATCCCTACTGCTTTAAATGCAAGGTCAAAAGTCTCTCTGTGACTTCCAACCTGTTTGGATTAATCCCTAAACAGGTGGCAACCTTACTTAGAGTAAATGAACCACCCCCTAACTGTACAAAAAAGAGCTTGGTGATAATTGACAGGTACACAGTTAAACATGATTATGCCTGTTGGGAATATAAAATCTGCAAATAATCCTTAGAGGTTAAGGGAATAATGAACTTCTGTAAACAGATTTTTTAACTTAACAGAAAATATTCTAAAATAAAGTTTAAGTATAGGATTTATTAGGAATTGAAACAAGCATCATAAGCAGGTAAATACAGAGATACTGTGAGAGGGAATTAGATTACTCAAGATTGGTTTTATTCAGAAGCTTCTTAACCTTAATCCTATGTGGCTTATTTTGAATGATTTTCCAACCAGATACTAAAAAGCAATTTCATTTAAGTGCTGCAGTCACAGGTTAAGATTGGGGCCCCTGTATGCTCCATCTCCACATCTCATGGCGGAAACCTCTACTGCCCCCTCATTCTTTGGGAAGCACGCTTTCCTCCTGGTGTACAGAGTTCTCCAGCATAAAACGCACTTCTTTTCCCTATTCTCACCAACTTCAAAAAGCAGTCACTTCATGGAAATGCAGAAGTCGGACTTTCTGTCTCCTTTATAAGCCAAAAAGGGTATCTTCTCTGAAGTATTAAGCCAGAATCTCTGAAGTAATGCAATCCAAACCTCTGAAATACCATATTCGAATAAGGTGCAATTATTAGTATACTATTTAAAATATATGATGTGTGAAGCATATCAATGTTCTATATATTTATACATAAAATACACAAAGACTGCAGAATGCACAATATGGTTTGGAAAATCCAGCATCAAGGTTATCTGCTGTGACTTGCTATCATCAGAGACAAGGAAGTGGGTGGAATTCTGGAACAAGGGTAAGATAACAGTCATGTCAAAAAGAAAAAAAATGTCCTTGTCCTCAAGCAAGCTAATGAAGCAAGTGATAAGCTACAGGTCAAATTCCCACTTCTACAATCAAAACTTATCACAGGAGCCCTTGAAAAGGGAGTGCATCTGTCATATGTTAATGACCGCAAGCCATTCCCTGAACTTCTAGGTGTATAGGAAAACTTAAAAGCACTTCACAACTCCTTGTGGGTATAATTAGCTTGTTGCAATTGTTGGCAAGTCCCATCCTCAGACTTTAAAAGGTCACTCCACTCTTTAAGATACCAAATTTGGAGTCACTCTACCTTCTGGACAGATTAAGCACACCCTACAATTAGTATACAGCTGCACCTGTTGCAAAGCTTCTTTCTTCAGTGATGTAAATGGGGACCGTCAACAACATTCTAAATTCTTGAGGGATTATCAGACCTCAGCAACCAAGCGGTGAGCAAGCCTGATGTCTGCTGTTGAGGTGATGGATGGTGGTCACAGCCTGACCACAGGCAGAAGCCGTGATCTTTATTCTTCATAGACGATTCCAGCTAGCACAGGCACCACACACCGCCACGACTCTCAATCTCTAAGCAGTCACAGTGCAATTTTGCTATTTAACAGAACTAGGTTTTTCACAAGCTACTTGAGTCTACAGAGAACAAAGAGAATTTCAAAAAAATGTTTTACAAGTTCAACTAGCTAAAATAGAGTTATTTATACATCAGTAAACCACGGTGAAGGAAAAATGCCACTGGTCACATAAGAAGGAAAACTCTATTTTTATAAAGGTCATAGCTCAAAACAGCAAATTCTCCTGGAATTTATCAATCCTTTATGAAAACATTCTCACATTTCATAAACTGCCAATGATAGTAATTTCACCACCATAGTGCAAAATAACAATATAGATATTTGAAGAATATAGCTTTCAGTGAAAATCTATCTCAGGAAAGAGACATTAACTTAAAAACCAGATTCATAAAGTTTGTGAAAGTCTGATTTAACTGTTAGTAAAAAGTGGTTGAAGCAAGTCTTAAATCCATAAACTAAGTTCTTCTTTCCTACCTTTCTTCTTCCATTTCTTTTTTAATGAAACGGAAGTATGGAAGATAGGGTTCTAAAGTCCCCTTTCTCTTCAAGCCATCTCAATCATTAGTATTTTCCAATAAATCACAAAACAGTGATTCTCTAGTAGCTGATATATGTGGCCACATAAAAACAAACACTGTGAAGCCTTCTTAAATGAATGAGAGTGTGTTTAACAAATCGTTTAGGCAAAGTCTCTTATTATCACCATGGTATATAACATATATACAAATACTTAAGCACTTTTCCCTCATATATAAATTCTTTTCAAAACATAATTGGAATGTTACAAAATAAGGGGTAAGCATTTCTTCAAAATAATTTCATTGTACTTCATTATTGTTAAAAAGGTACACTTTCTTCTATGTGTATTGAATTCTGCGCACAAATAATTTTAAAAAGCTGACTGAAATACTATAAAAGTTAAATCAGGCTATTTCCAAATTAGCATTCCAACTAAAGTAAAGCTAGCAGGGCTAGATTACATTTTTACCATTCACCTCCAAAAATATTTTCACCTGATATTTACTTTACAACAAATAAATACATTTCCGAGTGAAAATATTTCCTGAAAGGAGACGTGTGTGTGTGTGTGTGTGTGTGTGTGTGTGTGTGTGTGTGTGTATCACTGTTAATATATCTCCTTTTAAAAGTCATTGAACTAAATGATGAAATTGCCAATTCTTTTAGGTTTGCTGTTGGGTCTATATAGTAATCAAATTTAGAAAACTATAAATTATATTGAAATTTATTATTTACAAGCAATTAATTATAAAAAACAGCCAGGTGGCTTTCATGACATAAATTACTCTTAATGACAGAGACCTCACGCTGCTACTGTATTTAGCATTTGCATGTGTCAACTGTTCAGAGCGGTGTGTAACTACCCTCTTCAGGGTGGAACCCATCACTGGTGTGCAAGAAAAGCTACCTACTGCCTAAGCTTCAGATTGCATCCTAACTAGTTGTTTGAACCCTCAATATTCGTGAGGTTTTAATAACTGCCTGCTACAGACACTTGTAATAATATTCTGTTGAAACAGCTGTAAAACCAGATACATAATTACTGAACATCAAATAACATGTAACTACACTTAGCTACTCAAAACCCTATCTCTTTAAACATGAACAAAAAAATGTTCAATCAATTCTCACCAAACCAAGAAAGAGATGGATAGGTGTCTCAGAAATGTGACTTTTAAAGAATTTAACCTATTTCCTCCCATTGCAAACTGTGCAAAAGACAATAACTTTTTTCAGAGCTCTGTCTCCAGACTTTACTCAGCCTTTTATACTGATCCAACTCTACTGTGGGTATAATTTCCTTTCAGAGGAATGAAGAGTTTGAGCTCTTAAATTTATTTTGAGATAAAGCATGAGTTTCAATGATGTAACAGGGGGAAAAGATCCCATATTGTTACTCTGAATTAAATGCAATTCTTCAGCAAACAAAAAGTCCACAGCAAACACAGAAAGCAAATAAAAATAAAGGAAGAATTTCATCCTACTTCAAACTCCATCCCAACTAGAGGCCTAACCAAGTAATTCCATCCTCCTCTACAACTACCAACAGAAAAAGGAAAAAGTTTTATGAAAATGCTTCTGAAGCTGCAGGATAAAATTCTGAAACTACTGTAGTCTTCCTTTCTAAACAAAATAAATTTTAATTAACTAAAAATCACATACTGAGCTACCTCTATGGTATTCAAGGAATAGCTGATATCTAAGGCTTCACTTTTCCTCCTCCCTTAAGACGTGTGGCTTTCAGCAATTTCATCACTTATTAACCACCACCAGAGAAACGGGTAATAGAAATGATGGGGAGGAAATGTGTTTTAGCTCTGAATAGTTACTTTGAGGAACATAGGAAGGGGCAGGGTGGGGGGGCAGCGGGGAGCAGGGGGCTTAAGGAAGCGTCTACATACTTACCCAGTATGGGGGTAAAGTAACAGAATGGAATTTTTCAGTGAGCAGACAAGGACAAATTAATTCAACCATTTTTGACCAAAGTAATCATCCTAGAGAAGGAATAGAGTCTGTACACTCACTGCCAATGATGCTGCCTTTACTCAAAACAGAACTTGTATGTGGAAATCACCTTAGAACCACTTCACAGGTTATACAAGAAAGCCAGCCTTCTAGCCACATCTTACATTTTATCAAAATACCAGGGGCCCACCACGTCTGGAAACACAGACAGATATACAGTAAAAGGCTGTTACTGAATTGTAAAACATGGCAAAATAATGATATATCCAGACTTTATGATTGTTTTGTGGAGCATTAGCTCCATTATTTTTCAAACCTAATGATGTCTGCCTGTCTCCGGGCACCAGATTCATTCTCAAAGTACCACAGTTTGTCACCACTGGAGATATTTAAAAGACAGTGTTATGTGCTCTAAAAATACTTTTAACAAAGAGTCCCCAAAACATCTTGGCTATCATTAGAATGTGTGTCCAGTAGGAAACAGTATTTATCCTCATACTTTTTTTTTAAATGACTCATCATTTCATAGTTGCAATACATGAGGAAAGAGAGTTTAGTTACTTGTAGACACTGGGAGAGTTGACTGAAATACAGAACAGCGGGGCTGACAATTTGGCCAGGACTGAGGGACACCAGCCACCAAAACGACCAACACCTTCCACCGCAGCGCTCTGAAGCATCCACAAGTACACACAGTTAAGAATTAACAGTGCGGGGAACTCCTCGGTGGTCCAGTGGTTAGGACTCTGCTCTTCACTGCCAAGGGCAGGGGTTCCATCCTTGGTTTGGGAACAAAGATCCCACAAGTTACACAGTGAAGCCATAAAGAAAAAAAGAACTAACAGCATGTGAAATTCATAGTGCTCTCTCTTGTTATTATACTATAATTCTCATCAGTGTAACAAAATTTTTCATGTCTTTTTTAATCTAAACTAGGAACAAGGGCTTTACCCCCTGAACAGAATACAGATTTGAGAGCTGTGTATCAGTAACAGGCTGAGTGTTTTGGTGTATGACTGAGTGAATGTTTCAGTGATGCTATGGGCAATGAATGGTCATGATGAGCTTTCAGACAGAAGTCTAGAAAAGCCAGTCAGCAGTGCTTCTATTTATATGATGCCAGAAGTTCTGCAGTGGCAGAGCTCACTGGTGTCATGTACCAGGCAGGATGTGAGGATTTTACACAGAGGGTTAAAAGTTCCAGTCGCACAGAAAGCCCAAACCAAAGGCCTGATGAAGACAGTGTGCATAAAGCATCTTATTAACCTGAACAGAAAGTTGAAAACTTTCTGCTTTGGAAATTGCCATACTATTTGAGACATTATGGCAATGTTGAAAGAAGCCTCCCCAGAAACCACACAGGCAGCTCATGGGGTGAATATCTATAGCCGCCCAGTTGTAAACCCCATAAAGAAAAAGTTCACTGAGGTTTAAAAGCAGGGGGCAGATCACTTCAGGAGATCCAGTTCTGCAGGAAGAGCATGCCAAAAATCATAAAGGCACCTATTTCACAAGATCTACGTAGGGAAGGATCATATTCATCTCCACCTGAATCACAGGAGCTTCTTGGCGAGGACTAAGAATAGAAAAGAGGGAATAGAAAGTGAAAAACACCAAATCTCCGATTACAGGTCTCTGATTCCAGCCACTGCGGTTTCACACAAAAACCCCCTTTCAGTCTCAGTTATATTGTCCTCAGGGGTAGGACACTTAAGCAGCGTACCTAGTGTCAACCCCGAATGAAATCCCAGTTGGTAAGGCCATTCACATTCTGGAAACCGGAAACTGCTTCTCGCAGCATGGAACGTTACTATCGCACAATAATCTGCAGTTGAGTAACTGCTCGAAAGAACCTTTTGATCATGTGGGGCATCAAAACAGTGTAGCGCTGCTTCCTAAAAATAATAGAAAGAAACTACTTTGAACCATGTGAAGCAAATCTACTGACTGTCTCCAAAGTACAGAAGTCAATAACTGAGTTAGAATTAACAACTGTAAATAAAAACAAATAAGAAACTCCATCAACAAACATTAACAGGTCAGAATTCTTCCAGGGTTGAACTTCTTTCACCCAGTTTTACATCAAAGCTTTAGAAACTAGTGGAAACAATATTTAGATGGAAATCGTAACACCAGTGCTGGTTTTGGTGTAAATGGTACCACAGTTAATATCTTTGGCATGCGGTCACAGATTTTTATACCATCACTGGAGGACTCAGTTAATAGCCAAATTTCTACTAAACAAAGCTATAAGCAGATCTTCAACTTTCAGCTCTGTCTACTCGTTTATAATCTGTTACCTGGAAAAAAGGCAGAAGGCCTCTCTTGCCACCTAATCACCATATCAATGACACACGCCACAAGAGAGAAGCACTAGTTTATTTGATTGATCATGGTAGATAAACTCCAAATAACAGAGAAATTAACAAATGCTTGACATTTGCTCAACATCCATTATTCTGACACTGCTTTCAGAATTTCAAAGCCTGGGAGTATGCTTAATCAACATTCATATTCCCTCGTGAGCTACAGGCACCATATTGCACCCCGCCTTCATACTGATGAAAACTGCATATTGGCCATTTCCAAAATGTTCTGGGACTCCACACAGGGCCTCTTTTCTCTCTTGTTCCTGCTCTGCAGTTTTCTTTTAAACACTTCCAAGACAAAAGCATCTGCCAGTTTTTCTCTCTAGGGATGTATGCAAAATGAACTTAACAGTTTTAAGGCAGGAGTAACCCTCACATCTAAATTCATTCATAGGACAGAGAAGGGCCTAAGAGGCCTCTCCAGGGACAAAACCCTGCTGAAATTCTCCCCACACACAACAGTCGGAGCTTTATAAAATCTAAGTCCAGACAATTTCCAATTCAAATGCCCAACATAGCATGACCTTTGTCAGATCTCTGAGCCCAAGATGCACCCATGATTTTTTATTCTAACCAGCACAGACATTAGACAGGGCCCTACTGCTGAGCAGGAGGTTCAATATTTGCATGCTCTTCTATTGTGAAAATGTAACAGTGACAGCACTGTGTCAAATTCTTTTCCCTCTAGAACTTTAACTCCATAGGAGAGGCATGGCTGACAGATGACTCCCCAACATCTGTGTTATGTACACTGCACAGCTGAGGAGCTCAGGATCACTGTCAGAACATTGCAGAGATGACCTGTGCCTTTCTTATGCCTTCTTCTCCCTGCCCACCAACATATATATATATGTGTGTGTATGTGTGTGTTTATATGTATATGTGTGTGTGTATATATATATATCTACAATACAAACAGTGCAACTTTTAACAAAATATAAAAATGGCAAGTCAGATTAACATAATTTATAGTCATTAAGCTGTTCACGTAGCAGCTCAACATATGTTGTATAAATGTCCTATACCGAATAATTTATCAGATCTGACACAGTGCACATCATATTGTTTTATTTAATACACTTACTAAAATTTCATGGATCAAGCATCACTTCTGAAAGCACAGACAAAGCACTAGAAAATATTTATTCATCTCCCATGATTTATTTTGATTACCCTTACAGCTACATGATAAAGTGGGACTCACAAAATTACAAGGTTAAGGTTTACACAGCCATTGCTTCATCTACTAAAATATAACAAATGGTTCCATGTCTGCGTTATATTTACTTTCATTTAGTGTTAAGTAGTACATGAGGCTAAGCACTTAGCTACCTACTGAATACTTTAATATTTTTAAATAGGACTTAAACAGCCTTACCCAGAAACTGAAAGCTTAAGAAACCACTGCAGAAAGAAGAGCAAGTTCTTTATGCGGTACTAGATTGAACGATACTGGCCAAAAACGAAGAAACACGTTTCTAACTTTTCTTCTCTGCAAAAGGGATCATAAAAATAAGCACTGACTTGTGTAAGAAAGTTTGCAAGAATTCACTGAATGCATAAAAGCACCGCAATACCGTGCTAGGCACCAATGGGAGGAGTTGAAAGATAAAATCACAGCAAAACTCAGGGTTCCTATCCTTAAGGAATTCACTATCAGTCAAACAGAAAGCAAATGACAGGAAAGTATACTTTCCAAATGAACAGGCAAAAGTAACTACAATGGTCAAAGAAAAAAATCTTAACCAATATTCAAAAAACCAAAAAATAAAAAGGGAGGAAGACAGAAAAAGAGAGGGAGAATTAGACAATGGCACTTAAGACTCCTTTTTATCAACTTTCCTTTTAAAATAATTTATCTGGAGGTAGGTTTCTCAGACAAGGAAGATAAGGTGAACAGGGTGATACAAATATCAGAAGTGGGAGATGAGAGCCCAGAGTTGAAAAGGTCAATATAATTTTTCAAGAAAAACACAAATACTTTTGGCCTCATCATTTCTGAGAGAAGTGTTAAAAAACTTCATCAGATCAACTGCCTTGGGAAGGAAAACTAAGGGGGAGAAAAAGGACAACTTTCAATTACCACTGAACTATTCTGTTTAAAATGATGCAATAAAAGTGAGATGAAAGTAAGACGAGGAAAAGATCTTTCTTAGGAACTAAATTTCATTTCCATTTATGAGTGATAATTGTCCCAAGATATCTGCAAAACAGTGATCTTCCCAGGAGTATTATTCTCAGGTACCAAAGAGACTCCAAATGTTTCAAGCTGCAGACACTGCAGTCCAGAAGCAGGGCTCACTTTGCCTCACCATTATATGACAGGAAAGATGACAGTCAATGAGATACTTCTTGAGGAGCAAAACGACGAAGCCATACTGTATTGTATTACACGTCAGGCAGCAGAGTGATTTTAGGTAACTGGTAACTGTAAAATACTGAAGGGTCTATCATACTGCACCCTTAGAAAGGAAAGATAAAGGCTATGAAGTCAAATAGAGTTCAATATAAAATCAGTAAAGTTCTAATCTCCCCAAAGAAAAGAACTAAAAATAGGAAAATAATCTTGCTTAGTTTAATGCATGATGATAATGGCACCTGAAAAATCCTTGTAAGGAATTTAACCCTTGCAGCTTTATGTCAGAACAAAATCACGTTATCTCTACTGAAGAGATCATACGAAGATGAGACCAGTATTAACAGGCAGCATTAAACGTTGGGGTTGGAGGGCTATGCTTCAAAAAATTCAACAAGAGTTAATTGAGAGCACTGAAGAATGAGTTTGAGTGTTGCAAATTCTGGTTGGGACCCTATCATCACCATAAGTCTGGCATTTTACTTCTAAACAAGAAATACATTTTACCTTTCTGAGATTATTTTCTGGTTACAAGCCAACCATTATGAACCTTTCAGTGAATCACTGAATAGGGCACTTAAAGGGATAAACAATTATAAAAATAACTCTGTCACAAGTGCATACATTTTATTTTATTTAGTGATGTAATAAGCTTAGGGGCATATATCAGGTCCAAAATGGTCTTGGTCATTAATTTAAGCAATAAATCATAGGTCTTGCCAACAATGACGGCAAACAGATGCTAACAAGGAAATGTATTATTTAATATTGCCACGTGTTATAAAAATGTAAGTGTGTTTAAGACATGTCTTAAATTTTTATAATAATATGCATTTAATACATTACTGTTTTGACACATGCAGGAATCAGATTTATAGGTCCTATTCCATAGCTTCTTCTTCTGTGAACACGAGAGCATATTCGGGACTTTTTTTTTTTTTAAACAAAAGCGGAAACCTTTAAAGTACATGCTTGCAACTATATCTAATTGGTTGTCTTGCTATTTTGTAGTAAATAATGTCAACACTGAAACTCATTAAAAAGAAGGAATCTATGAACTTTGCTAGGAGTGAAAAAATGAACATTTTTGAATCACAACTTTTAAAGAAACCATCTAGTCTAAGAAAGTATACGAGCACTTTTTAATCAAGCTGCCAACGAATTTTTTTCACATTCATTTTGAGCATGATCCCAGACAAAAATACACCAACTTGATTAACAAGTTCAACAAAAATATGGAAGCCAACTAGCTAAGCAAAAGCCTACTTTATATCTTCATGCAAAAATCCTAAGACTCAAACAGTATCTCAAAACACAAACTAATTGAAAACTGAGTCTCTGTTCAAAATATGCCAAATCATAATATTCTCTTAATATTCCTTTCAGATTAATAAGCATACATCTCTTAGCAGCAGGTTCAACCTTTCTAGGGAAAAGGCTGGGGAGGGAAGGAAGGAATTAGGAACCAAATCATAAACCCTCTTAAAAAAAAAAAAAAAAACGAGCTTTTTCTTAACATCAACAAGATGCCAACGCTGCTCAAAGTATTTGTCATTTGCACATGATTCTGTCTGAGGGTCCTTTTCAATCAGCTCTCCTAACTGCCAGCATGGTCTTCCCCTTTTCTTGTGCAGGCAAAAGTCCATGCCTTAGAACACTTGAAGAAGCAGCGCGTGGAGTATGGAAACTCAATTTTCTTCATTAAATCTACTGAAGCAGATATTAAAAATGCATTTAATATACTGGCGATGGTTGGTGGGCACCGCTGACTGTGACAGGCCAGTTACTGATGATGTGCTGTCAGAGGGCCTTCTCAGCAGGCGCCTGGGTCTCAGGCTGCTGAAGGACAGCAATATCTTCCCCTGTGTGTGAGCTCTATTCATCTCCCAAGTATTTACTAAATCACCGGCCTCTGCACACACAGCCCACGTTTCAGCGTATGCTAACAAATGATGGATGGCCTCGTCAATTCGTTATGTCCTGAAAGCATGCTTTCCTGCCATTCCAATCATCAAACCTCAGCGCTCCAGAGCTGATCAGTCCCAGGGAATATATTCTGCAGGCTCGATTAAAAGAGGAGAAGTTCTTTCCCTTAGAAGTCTCTGACACTCTCCCCCTGACTGTTTGTTGTTTCAACCAATTATTTGGGCAGAATATTCACTAAGTGTTCAGACAACATATCTGCTGGCAGGGTTTTTCCTGATGCTTTGCTAAGATGCAGTTTCATCTGTGACAAAACCGTTGAGGTAGTCACTAGTGAAATTTATGTTTTCAAGCATTTTTTTCTTCTATGCATGGCAGGCAAAACCTTAAAAATAGTTTATGCCATATTATATTTTAACGTAAATGCATTAGCAGTTGCATCTCAAAGAAAGTTTCAAGGGAATAACCAGTCTCTAAATCGATTAAACCTTTTAAGACAATAATTCATGAGAGTTCTCTTAATTATAATCTAGATAAAGGTACAGCGTACTTAAAAATTCTGACAGTTCCAAAGTTAGATGACAAAAGTTCAACTTGTCAAAGAAATAAACCCTCTTCAAAGAAGATGTATTTTCAGTTCCAAGGTTATATATGTCAGTTGTCTTTTCTATAAGCCAGAAGAACATTTTTATTTTTAGCTAAGGCTTATCTACAGAGCAGGAAATAATAGCACACTCATGCCTTTCACTCAGAAACAGTAAACTTTATAAAAACAGACAAACTTACCACAGCTAAACAGATAGCTGAGCTTTGAGGAAATGGGATGGCATTAAAAAGCTAAACAACTAGCTATAAATAAGCTCCTGGAAATGCTTAAAATTGAAAGAAAAAAAAAAAAAGGTGCCAGACTCCCATTTGGCCAATAGCTACGTAAGCTCTGAAGTACCCACAATCAGCATAAGTTCTGCCACGCTGCCCTGCCATTCACCTCAACCTTGACCTCAAGATTAAGCTCACTTTTATTGCGCACAAAGGTCACCTGTATTAGGTCAAAATTCAAAGTCCCTTGTCAGAAAAGGTTGATATATTCCAACCTTTCCTTCTCCATGCATCAAATTTTTCATGGTAAAGTCATATTCAGCAGACAGTATATTCAGCAATTTATTGTGCCACTGTAATACAGTGTGGAATACAATTGTCCAAAAAGCCAGCACATGAATAAAATATTTTTCATGAAAATGCACCAAATCTAGTCTCCTTACACACCTCTAACATGAAAACTGAGTCTTGTTTCCACACTTCACAAGAGTTATATGGAAAATAATTGTACTCAAAATACAATCTATAGTATAGTTATGACTTTTACTTCCATCTTTGGCTACAGGCATCTGTTTTTCAGAGTTTTTCTATTCACTCAGAGTTTTTAAGTATTATTATTTTTTAAAGCATGAAGATCTCTAACCAGTTTTAATAATTTTATTCCAATCTGGCCTAAGCAGTTTAAGTGAAGCATATCAAAAGCTGCAAGCCTCTGTGACCGAGAACTTGGAAGATATGCTCTCTGATAAAATAGAAAAGGGGTTTCCCTGGTGGGCCACTGGCTAAGACTCCACACTTCCAATGCAGGGGAACATGAGTTCGATCCCTGGTTGGGGAACAAAGATCCCACATGCTGTGGCTGAGCAGCCAATAAATAAATAAATAAAATATAATAGCAAAGGAAGGGCAAGAATTACTATATTGCCCAACTGATTATTACTGCAACTATATGATCAGCAGAACTGCACAAATATGATAAATTAAGCAAATTCTTTGCAGGCAGCATTCCAGAACACATTGTAATTAATTATAAGCAAAGCCTTAAGAAACAATAAATCAATTTTCTTTAAAAAAATTTCTATAATTTCTTTTTGTTTACCACAAGGTCTTTTCATAAACAGTACTGGCATCACAAATAGATTTTAAATTGTTTAAAAACACTAGTTCTTCTAAGTTATTAATCTTTATATTAAACACTGAAATCAACATTCACACTCATGTGATGACCTAGAGCATCCAACAAACTCTCCATGCCCTGGAAGACTTTCACTTGAACTCATATAATTACTGGACTCAAATGACTTTCTGGTACAAAAGCCTGACTCCATAACTGATATTCACACAAATATCTTTCATAAATTCATAACCACTCTATTATCAAGATGAAGTAAGAACATAAAAGAGCTTCCAGAATATGGGGTGGGGGGTGTGTCTGAGAAAAGTAATTATAAGAACATACTTTTCTAAAATTCTCAGGCTTCATCAGCCATCATGGATGAACCTAGAGACTCTCATACAGAGTGAAGTAAGTCAGAAAGAGAAAAACACATACCATATAATATCACTTATATATGGAATCTAGAAAAATGATACAGATGAATTTATTCACAAAGCAGAAAGAGATACAGACATAGAGAAGAAACACATGGACACCAAGGGGGTAAAGGGAGGCTGGAATGAATTGGGAGACAGGGACTGACATAAACATGCCACTGATACTGTGTAGATAACAGTTAACTGAGAAGAAACTACTATGGGTTTTCCCAGGCGGCATTAGTGGTCAAGAATGTACCAGCCCAAAAGAGATGGGCGTTCAGCCCCTGGGTCAGGAAGATCCCCTTGAGTAGGAAATGGCAATCCACCCCAGTACTCTTGCCTGGAAAATTCCATGGGCATAGGCGCCTGGCAGGCTACAGTCCACGGGGCTTAAAAGAACTGGATATGACTGAACGACAGTACAGACACACACAAGAACCTACTATACAGCTCAGGGAACTCTACTCAAGCTCTGTGGTGACCTAAGTGGGAAGGGAATCCAGAAAAGAGGGCATATACATATAAATGTGTGTGCATATAAATATATTACATATATATATATAGTATAGCTGACTCACTTTGCTGTACAGTAGAAAGAACACAAGGTTGTAAAATAACTACACTCCAATAAAAATTTTAAAAATAAAAGTACCAGGTTTTAACATTTCCAGTTATTTTGTCTTAGGCAGTGATCATGTTACACGACCGTTTCCTAAGTGGGAGGAATCAATCTAAACCTTGAGATGCCCATTTTGCCACCAATGAAAAACACATCATGGTTGTCAGGATCAGCTAAGGACTATATTTTCACCCTAATTTGCTAAAAGCTGGTTTCCTATTATCCTGGGGGTTAAAGAAAAACACTTTGGAAATCAAGAAAATAAGGAGAGTGGTTTAGACAAAATCTTTTCAGTTTCTAACACTGAGTCTATTATAACCACAGATACTATCACAACACACTAACAAAATAATGCTCAAAATTCTCCAAGTGAGGCGTCAATAGTACGTGAACCAAGAACTTCCAGGTGTACAAACTGGATTTAGAAAAAGCAGAGGAACCAGAGATCAAATTGTCAACATCTGTTGGATCACAGAAAAAGCAAAAGAGTTCCAGAAAAAATCTACTGCTTTATTGACTACGCCAAAGCCTTTGACTGTGTGGATCACAATAAACTGTGGAAAATTCTTAAAGAGATGGGAATACCAGACCACCTAACCTGCCTCCTGAGAAAACTGTATGCAGGTCAAGAAGCAACAGTTAGAACCAGACATGGAACAACAGATTAGTTCCAAATTGGGAAAGGAGTACATCCCCTGCTTATTTAACTTTTATGAAGAGTACATCATGCGAAATGCCAGGCTGGATGAAGCACAAACTGGAATCAAGATTGCCAGGAGAAATATCAATAACCTCATATATGCAAATGACACCACCCTTATGGCAGAAAGAGAAGAGGAACTTAAAAGCCTCTTGATGAAAGAGCAGAGTGAAAAAACTGGCTTAAAACTCAAAATTAGAAAAACTAAGATCATAGCATTCGGTCCCATCACTTCATGGCAAATAGATGGGGAAACAGTGGAAACAGTGACAGACTTTATTTTCTTGGGTTCCAAAATCACTGCAGATGTTGACTGCAGCCATGAAATTAAAAGACATTTGCTCCTTGGAAGAAAAGCTATGACCAACCTAGACAGCATATTAAAAAGCAGAGACATTACTTTGCCAACAAAGGTCCATCTAGTCAAAGCTATGGTTTTTCCAGTAGTCATGTATGGATGTGAGAGTTGGACTATAAAGAAAGCTGAGTGCCAAAGAATTGATGCTCTTGAACTGTGTGGTGTTAGAGAAAACTCTTGAGAGTCCTTCGGACTGCAACGAGATCAAACCAGTAAATCCTAAAGGAAATCAACACTGAATATTCATTGGAAAAACTGATGCTGAAGCTGAAGCTCCAATACTTCGGCCACCTGATGCGAAGAACTGACTCATTGGAAAAGACCCTGAGGCTGGGCAAGACTGAAGGCAGGAGGAGAAGAGGATGACTGAGGATGAGATGGTTGGATGGAATCAGTGACTTGATGGACATGAGTTTGAGCAAACTCTAGGAGCTGGTGATGGACAAGGAAGCCTGCCATGTTGCAGTCCATGGGGTCACAAAGCGTCAGACATGACTGAGCAACTGAACTGAACTGAACCATTGCAACAAGCATCCTTAAATCAACAATGATAACAGTAAGAGCAGCAGCAAAATTAATTCGACACAGTATCAGGAACTGCCTAATCATTTCTCATGTACTAACTTATGTCAGGTTCCTAAGAATCCCGTTTTATAAACAAGGACATTGAGGCACCAACGTCACCAGCAAGTAAGTCATGAAGCCAGAATTCAGCTGTCTATTTCCAAAGCCAAGTTTTTTAAACCAATGTAAAAAACTGCCTGTACAACAAAAAACTGAATGGTCTCCTGGAGTTCACAATAATAGGGTTTTGCTTCCTATCGATTTATACAATAATTAACCATAAACAGAGAGAGCTAAATAAACCACCCAAGGTCAATCACAAGCCATGACAACTCTGCCAAACTCAATACCACCCGGCCAGACCACAGGTGTGGGCCCACCCCCACACAGAATATGTACATTCGGAAATACACATATGCTTGCCTAATGTTGATTTTATTTTCAAATAAAACTTCTGTTTTAGTTGTATGCTATCATGTTATTTTATTACTGATACTTTGGACTTTGAAAAGAAATACTCACATCTGAACATGTGATAATTAAGTCTTTACAAAACTGTACTAAATCAAATGGTAATCAATTGGCTATCTCCCCCCTCCCATTCCATTGTTTTTCATTACAACTGCAGAGATGTTTATTTTCCTTTTTATATTGGAGTAATTGCCAAGTGAACAGGTAACAACTATGCTTGAAGTCTGTCTTAAAATAATTTCTGACATGATAAACCCTTAGGTATACCATGGGAGCATTTCTAAATTCCTATAGAATGAATAATCTATATTTAGTCAATGACTCTATTCTGAAAGGGGTTAATTTTCCTAAATGAGATATGTATATAGATTTTGTTTTATAACCAAGCAGCATTTTTTTTTTAGGTCTGTTCAATCAAATGTCCATTACAATATGATTCATAGCACCTACAATATACTAGGTACTGACCGGAATTCTAGTTCCCATAATAACCATGGTGGGGGAAAAATTATGTATGCTCTGTTCAGATCCCAGAAAAAAAAAAGCCAAGGGTGGAGGTGAGGGGGAAGAAAGTTCAACATTCACAAAAATATTATAATTTATAGGAATCGATGAGGTACAGATGTATGTGTTAGGCGCTCTTTCTAGGAAAAAAGCTATAAAAGTCACAGTAAACTGGGTAAAGAAAATTCTAGAAAAGATATGCAACAGGGCCATAATGTGTAATGCAAAGGTCTCAAATTGCTGATGGCATGCAGTGGTGCAGAGGCTTAAGAAGTGCCTTATATAGATAGCTAGCTGCTGGGAAGCTGCTTGCGGAGTGTAGCATTGGGAGTTCAGCTTGGTGCTCTGTAATGGTATGGAGAGGAGGGAGAAAGAAAGAGGTTCAAGAAGGAGGGGATATATACATACACACACGCACACATAGCTGATTCATTGTGTGAACTAACACAAATAACACAAATAGCAAAAACGCAATATTGTAAAGCAACTATACCCCAATGAAAAATCAAGTAAATGTCTTTGGTGAAATGGGGGAGAGATTGGGTAAGCTGAGGTTTGCACAGCAGCCAATTTCAGTGCTGTCAACACTCCCACGATGGCTGATGCAAGGTCACATTGTACACAGAGGAGAAAAGATGCTTGCAATTCGCTCTCACAAGCTGGGAAGAGCCAACTCCAGCACCCATGGGCTTCAGGCCAAATTCAGCCCACAAACTTAGTCTGTTTGGCCAGGAAACTGTTGGCCCACAGAGTGCTTTTTCAAAATTCAAACAAATTGACAAGATTTAAAATTCAGGATTCCCCCCCCCCCACCCCCGAAAAATCAGACCAAGCTGCTTTCCAGAGAACAGAAGCCCTGGCAGTCTTGGGCCCACATTCCGACACAGCAGCAGAGGGCTGGCTAAGGCTGCGGCTGCCCTGTCCACGCACACGACTGTCCCTTCACTTCGCCACCACCCCAACCAGGCCAGCGCCACTCCTTCATTCCTTGCTGATACCAGCCTGGCCCGCCAGACTTCCAGGGCAGTCGGCGATCTTTAACTAAAGAGTAAGAAAGGAGAGTTTTGCCTCCAGATGTAATTCTGGTCAAACTCTCCGCAGTTTGTGCCTCTCTTAACACTAACCGATTTGACTAGACGATTTCTAGTTATGATCTCAGTCCAACACTCTCTAAGTCACTGCATCTGAAATAATGAGAGAGTTATGCAGATCCCTCAGGAGAAGCGTTTGTGATCAGCAAGTGACCAGCTCTAAACACGTCCACCAAAATGCAAATAAAAATTCAAAATGCATGCATGTTTGGTTGCTCAGTTGCGTTCAACTTTTTGTGACCCCGTGGACTGTAGCCCACCAGGCTCCTCTGTCCATGGGACTTTCCAGCAAGAATACTGGAGTGGGTTGCCATGCCCTCCTCCAGGGGACGTTCCTGACCCAGGGATCAAACCTGAATCTCCTGCATTGGCAGGCAGATTCTTTTACCACTGAGCAAACTGGGAAGCCCAAAAATGTTACGAACTGGACGTTGAATGTATTTTTATAATAATATATATTTTAGCTGCCCTCAGGAAGTAAAAATTTAGATAATGTTAGCTGCGTCAGTTAAGAAATGATGTTTGTGAATTATATGTTACATCTAGGTTACAAGGGTCTGTGAAGTCTTCAATGCTATACAACCAAGAGCCTCTCTCACAATCCCCAATCCATTTAGTGTCTTAGCTAAATTCACTGGGGTTATAAGAGAGACTCTTGAAGTGTAAGTGAATTTCAAATTTTATTAGCTTTCTCTACCAACAGTATCAGCAAAAACAAACAGCAGTGTAACATACCTTAAACAAAAGATGGTATCAGCTAGAAAGAGTTTTAGACAGAAGCAAAAAATCGAGGAAAAAAAAAAATCACCAGTCTAATTTCATGTATGATTGTAGTAAGACGCATTTAAATGATGCTTTACTCTCCCACATTCCAGCTACGAAAGAGGTCACCTACAAAGAGCCTTAGCACGCCACAAGTCTTAGACACCATCTCACAAGGTATGGAATCTTTGGGGGCTAAGATGTGGCCCCAGCTCAAGTGACAAACCACAAAGCGTTTCGCCCTGCATTTCTATGTGTCCTGAAGCTGGGGCTGGGGACCCACGGCAGTCTTAAATGAAACACACCCAGTTCTGACTTTTTGAGAGTGATCACAAATACCCATGACAAACACTGATCCCTAAACTTGCTGAGGGTCAATCTGAGTTTTCCACGACCCTAGGCCGATGTGGGGAGCAGCAAGTCAGTTATCTGAGAAGTGAGTTTAACTTAATTAAAAAGTATATCACAAACTTTAGACCTTTGCCATCCTATGCAGTGCCAGCAGTGTATTCAGAGATTTTCAAAAGTTGTAAATGATAACTCTTCTAAATATCAAGAGTTAATAACACTTGTAAATATCAAGGGTCTGCTATGCCTATTTCCTAAAACAGAATAAATACAAGATCCAAGTTTATATCTCACCTTTTATTAGGCCCGAAGCAAAGGACAGGTCTAACAATAACCAGAAGATTGAAAATAAACACATGAGTTATGTTGGAAGGAGTGAAAATGCACCACCTATTTTAAGTATCAGACTGGTAAAATGACTACTGCTTCCCAGGACACTCACTCACTCATGACTAGAGTCGTGCCTGACTCTTTGCGACCCTATGGACTATACAGTCCATGGAATTTTTCAGGCCAGAATACTGGAGTTAGGGGCCTTTCCCTTCTCCAGGGGACCTTCCCAACCCAGGGATAGAACCCAGGTCTCCTGCATTGCGGGCGGATTCTTTACCAGTTGAACCACAAGGGAAGCCCAGGACAACCTAAGAAATAGCCTGAGCTTCACACAGAATTGCCCCAATTCCCATGAGTCAGCATTCAGCCAAGGAAAGATCCAGTGCTTACGTATTATACTGAACATCAGTATCAAGACACATGAATTCACCGTACTTTTTCCTCTACTTGTATTGCTTTGTTTCAAAATATTTATTCCTATGGTGTTGAAGTTATTTCTCTAAGTTTAAGCAATTTCAAACATTTTTAGCAACTGAATATCGATGTTTAAAACACATTAAAAAAAATAAGTCCTGAGATATTTTAACATTTTACTTTGGATGGAAAATTACAGAGCTCTTGGTTATTTTAATGAGAATGTAGGTTTTATCAGGTCACAGTTTGAACACCTAGGTTAAAACACAAAAACAAAAAACTCATTTGCTGTCTTGAAGGCACAGAAAAGACCACACCTCAGTAAAGGGAAGGCACTTGAAAAACCTGACATTGTCAACTGTATCACTGTTCTTTGGCAAAAAGGAAATTTTGGTTCATAAGGAAGCATTCAGTTCAGTTCAGTTCAGTCGCTCAGTCGTGTCCGACTCTTTGCAACCCCATGAATCGCAGCACGCCAGGCCTCCCTGTCCATCACCAGCTCCCAGAGTTTACTCAAACTCATGCCCATCGAGTTAACTCTTAAATATGTTATCAAGATGCCTCCTGAAAGCCAGGGATGGAGAAAAGAAAGAAAAGCAGAGGCAGGAATAAGTTCCCCAAAGTGGCCAGAATAGGGCTGGATTCATGACCACCCATGTGCCATCATTAATCCATCATGCACAGGTAGCTCCATGCTGGTTTCAAACCCATGGGCCAAACCATCTGGGATGAAGCTGTCTGTCTGCTCCCCTAAGAAATGAAAACTTGTCATTCGGTGAGAAACTGTGGCCAAGCGCCTTTCCTGTGTTCATCATAGCACACCAGTTCTTCAAAGAGGCAGTGTGAAACCAGAATGTCTAAAACAAACACTTGAAGATATTTCCCTTCAAGAAAAAGACAACCAAAAATGAAAGAAAGGAAAATTCATCCTTTACCTGTCTCCCACACGATTTTCATACCAGTACATGACTTTAATATATTAAGGTCACTTTTCATGCTTACTCTGAAGAAGGGTTTTTATATCAGCTGTTTGCTTTTTTAAGGAAAATTCAACCAATATGGCAAAATTGCACAAAATGTGTAATAAACACATAATGGGAAATTCAGTCAACATTTGTTGAAAGTCAAATAATAAAACATTATTACCCTATACATCTATTGAACATTTTTCTCCTAGGGAAATATATAATTCCTTTTTATTGTACCAGCAAACATTCCAGGATCAGTTATTACTTAGTAGACTGAAGTCGGATGCCTGAATATAGACTTAAAAATGAAGTCAATAATCTAATAACATAAAAGTCTCCCCCTCAAACTAATAAGAAATATTGTCAGCATATAGGTTCCTCTCTGGATAACACTATATGAGGTTTTCTTCAAATACTCCTTTGCAGGAATTCAAGTTCATATCACTTTTACAACTATGCACATGTAGAAGGGCACAAAGATCTGATAAAAGTTAAGCACTTTTTTCAGAAACTGATGACGCCATATACTTAACAAAATAGGCTTCCAGAAGTCTTTTTCCCTGACAGATCAGTTGGTAAAGAATCCGCCTGCAATGCAGGAGTGAAAGTGAAAGTGAAGTTGCTTGGTCGTGTCCGACTCTCTGCGACCCCATGGACTGTAGCCTACCAGGATTCTCAGTCCATGGGATTTTCCAGGCAAGAGTACTGGCATGGGTTGCCATTCCCTTCTCCAGGGGATCTTCTCGACCCAGGGAGACCTGGGTTCAATTCCTGGGTCAGAAAGATCTGCTGGAGAAGGGATAGGCTACCCCCACTCCAGTATTCTTGGGCTTCCCTTGTGGCTCAGCTGGTAAAGAATCCACCTGCAATGTGGAAGACCTGGGTTCAATCCCTGGGTTCATCCCTAGTCCAGAGTGACTTTCACTTTCACTTTTTCATAAATACAGCAACAAAATAAAAAACTTTACATCTTACAGAGTAAAAAAGCATGTTTTGAAAGATGACTAAAGGAAAAACATAAAATAATCATATTGTTAGGCCAATTTCTTTCCCAATTTGCACTAATGAGCAATACATTAATATTCCTAAATATAAGTATTATTTTTGAAAGTCATATAAATTAATTATATTTCCTTGGCAAAAACACTAGAAGAATTTCCAGTTCAGTAAAAGGCTGATGTTTTCTCCCTTTATGAGCTATTCTCACTCATGACTCTGGAATTCAGGTACACTGTAACATTATCAGAAGTATAGAAAATTGACCACCAATTGAGTACCAACTTTCAATTCAATTGAGAGAACAAGGTCAACAGAAACAATCTTCCAATTTCAGCAAACCAAGCCCTGTAATAGTAATTATAACTTCCATAAGTGAAAGTGAAAATCACTCAGTCGTGTTCTACTCTTTGTGACACCATGGACTGTAGCTTGCCAGGCTCCTCTGTCTATGGAATTCTCCACACAAGAATAATGGAGGGGGTAGCCATTCCTTTCTTCAGGGGATCTTCCCAACTCAGGCATTGAGCCCAGGTCTCCCGCATTGCAAGCAGATTCTTTATAGTCTGAGCCACCAGGGAAGCCCATACCTTCAATGTGCTACTACCATTCTAAAAAAGTCAGTGACTCTAGGTTTAAAAGTTATTGTTGTTGTTGTTGTTGTTTTAATGGTATTACAAATTGCTATGAAAGATATAAGGCAAGTTTCTGATATATGAGCCATATTCAACTAATGATCAAATCTATGTGTTCAAAGGCACACAAGCAACTGATCCATATTAAAGCAAATTTGCATCTTCTATGTTTCAAAAGTTACTAGCTAGACATTTCTTCTACTGTAGGCTATTTACTAAATTCTAATAATAACAGTAATCATACTTGCTGCTGCTGCTAAGTCGCTTCAGTCGTGTCCGACTCTCCGCGACCCCATGGACTGCAGCCCACCAGGCTCCTCTGCCCATGGGATTTTCCAGGCAAGAGTACTGGGGTGGGTTGCCATTGCCTTCTCCAAGTAGTCATACTTACCATCTTTTAAATACTTACTAGACCTCTATACTATACTAAGTGTTTCTGTTTCACATGCCTTATTTCACTTAATCCTCACAACAGCCTTAAGGAATTGAAGAGGGAGAGGAAGAATCTGGACTCAGACCCTGCCTGGGTTTGAATCCTGTTTCTCTTACTTCCCAGCTGTGGAGCTCTATTCCTCCTTTTACAGATGGGCTTCCCTCGTGGCTCAGCGGCAAAGAGTTGGCCTGCAATGCAGAAGACCTGCAGAAGATGCGGGTTCGATCCCTGGAGAAGGAAACAGCAGCCCGCTCCAGAATTCTTGCCTGGAAAACCCCATGGACAGAGAGGAGCCTGACGGGTTACAGTCCTTGGGGCTGCAAAGAGTCAGACTGAGTGACTAAACGACAACAACTATGACTCAGATAAAAAGAGGCAGAGCCCAGTCATTTCCCAAGAACAAATTGTTACAGGAAGCAAAAAGAATGAAATACAAGATTGCCTATGGGAAAAGTTGACAGGTTAAAATGCATGGGGAAGGGGAAAAGGGGAACGGAATCTTCAGAAAAGGACAACTATAACCAACCAATAGTAGCATCAAATGAAGCTAGGCGACTCAGTAGCTCAGTCATGTCCAACTCTGTGTGACCCCATGGACTGTAGCCCTCCAGGCTCTTCTATCCATGAAATTTTCCAGGCAAGAGTACTGGAGTGGGTTGCCATTCCCTTCAAAGAATCTTTCTGATCCAGGGATGGAACCTAGATCTCGTGCATTGCAGGCAGATTCTTTATCATCTGAGCCACCAGGGAAGCCCCCAAACAAATGCAAAAGCTAAGTAAAATGATTGTTTTTGCCTCAAGCAAGTCCTTTCACTCCTCCATTCCTAAGTCCACTACCAAGAACCACTAAGTTCAATATTGGCAAATACACAAGTAGAGCCAGCCTTAACTCCAGTTCTCAGAGTTAAGTGAAGATCTCAAGAAAATAATCCAAGTATATATGTTTAAGAACAGGGAGTCCAGCCAAATTTTAACTATTTCTTTAGAGATTTCTCTAGGAAGAGCCTCATAAAAGCAAATGACTGCCTACACCGTGAAAGCAGACCAAGGCTAAAAAATAAAATAAAAAGAGCTTAGAAATGTGGTAGGCATCATTAGAAAAACCTATGCAAGGATTCCTAAGAGAAAAAATACAGAAACAAGGTAAAGACACTTATTTGCTTAGAGTTTGACTTATGACTCATTAGAATAGGAATCAATAGTAACCAAATAACTAATGCATAACAAAGGAACTCAGGAAAAAATTAAATTGTGCAAAAGGGCAGTTTAGTAACAAAACAACAAAGTTGTATCTCCTCTAAGAATTCATCTTGACTAGCCATATCTGAACTAACTGTACAACAATATTTTAGTTTCCAACATTCTATGATTCTAATAATTTATAGTTATTAGATGTGTCTTGAACTCCTCAGACCACAGGTTATTCAAAATTAATTACTATATTATCCTTTCTGCTTTCTAAAAACTATCCAAATAGTGCCACAAACAGCACACAGTGAGTGTAAATAAACTGCAACGACTGGTGAAAATCATGGGCTGACTATAGGATAGACTGTTTTACATAAAATGTGGTAGAAAACAATACTAGTTGAAAGAGTACTCCAGTAAGAGAACTAGAAAATCACCAATGGGCAATACCCATAGTAACTATTTCATGTAAGAACCATTGATGGGTGCTAAAATCAGTGGGGGACAGTGTAAGGTGAGAAAGAGGATAGTTGCAGAGACTCAAAGGATATCCCCACAAGGCAATTATTGGAAAAAGGACATTAGTAACTTTACAGTGGAGAAACATAGCAGACATCACCCCTTAACCAAGCGAATAAGTTTAACCCTCTGCAACAAGACATACGAAGTCTGGTCCCCCGGATAACATACCCTGAGAAGGGCAACATCGCTTCTAATGTATTCTTGCCAAAAATGTTTACCTTCATCTAATCATGAGAAAACATTAAACATAAATTTAGGGACATTCAACAAAATAACTTAAACTCTTCAAAAGTGACAGTATTATAAAAGACAAAAAAACCCAAAACAAAACAGTAAGGAACAGGCACAGGATGAAGAAGACCACAAAGACATGACAACTAATCTCATGTGTGATTCTGAAACAGAAACGAGACATTAGTCAAAAACAAAACAAAACAACTAGCAAAGTTCAAAACAGGTCTGTAAATTACTTGACTATATTGCATTAAAATCAATTTCCTGATTTTGACAATTGTATGGTGGTTATGTAAGATGTTAACATTAGGGGAACCTGAGGGAAGGATATATGGTTATTCTCTATAATATTTCTTCAACTTTTCTATAAGTTAAAATTTCAAAATAAGATAAATATATAGGGGCTGGGGGCTTCTGCCTGAGTAAGGAAGTCCAGGAAGAAGATTGAGAAATGCAGATAAAGGACTACATCCTCAGTCAGTACTTATGTCCTATGTTCTTGGGGTCAAAGGGCCCATTTACTGTAAAACTGCAGAATGGAATAGAATAAGGGTGAGTTTGGGAGTTGAAAAAATATTAAAAATCACAAAATTCTACTCCACTTTAAATTGAAGGATTTTGCAACCAGAATGGTTAAGGAGACAGCCCAAGTTTAATGCACTGACTTGGAAAACATAAATTTGTAATTTCATGAAAACAAAGAGGCCATGGAGAATGATGTTACAAAATAGAAGCCAAAGTGCAAAATAAAAGTTAGGTTTGGGGAAAATGAAACTACATATTTACCTTTGGGCATATACTAAAAGAAATTCCACCTGGAAAGATTAAAGAGCTAAGAATAAGAAAGCAAGCCATAAAGAACCTAGAAGAATATTTAGGTGAAAAATTTACTTTTCATATCTTAGGACAGAAAAGCATAAATTTAAAGTTAAGAATATAAAAAAAATAATATTTAAAAGTACAACAATTTGTAAAATATCTGCAATAAAAATATGACATGTAAAGCACCAACACCCTTAACACGTGCAGATCAATAAATAATAAAAAACCAGTAGACAGTAAGAACAAACATGCTGATGGAAAATTAGGTAAAGGACACCAGGCAAGTAATTCAAGACAATAAACAAGGGGAAAATATAAAATGCATTTAAAAATGCAAATTACGTAAATTATCAAAAAATGTAAATTATGAGATGTCATTCTTGATCCATCATACTAAAAACAAAATGATGACTCTCTTCAATACTGACAAAAGTTACAGAAATGGATACTATGCACTGTGCACTGTTAGGAATTGGATTAACATAATCTTTTTGATAGTAATTTGTCAATAAACATCAAAATCCTTCAAAATACAAATATCCTTTAGTTTGAAACTGCTAACAGTTGTTAAAGTGAGGCTGATGGACCCCTAGAGTCCCTGAGACTCTCTCAAAGGTCTAGAAGGTCAAAACTATTTTTACAGAAACGGTAAGACTTGATTTCCTTTTCTTCTGTGTGACATGAGAACTGATGGTGCAAAAAGAATGGTGGCCAAAACTGCCAGCTCCTGAGCACAAACCAAGGCTGGATACAACTGGCCTAGGAGTCTCACGCTTGCAGGATCTCACGCTTGCAGGAAGAAAGAAAGCCACTTTCACATAAGAGTATCTTAAGATTCACTTATTAATTTTATTAACTCTCAACCCTAGATACACATTCTCTTAACATTCTGTATAACAAAATAAGAGGTAAACCAGAAGCACGTCTACTGCATATTGAAGCATGATGACTATCTGAAGGGGAAGCATTTGTATGACTGTTTCAGAGCTGAACTAGGTACCCTTTCCATGGAACACCAATTCTTCTTGGATGAATGACGAACAAACTATGATTATTCACATTTGGGGATCTGGCAGACATTTTCTCAAAAATAAACAACATGAGCCTGTCACTTCAAGAGAAACAACCAATAGTATTTGCTGCCAACAAAAAAACTGAGCTTTCAAGGGGAAAATCAAATCTTGGAAAACTCTGCATCCATCACCATAAGTGTTACAGCTTCAAATCCTATAGACTTTTCTGATGAGATTAGTGGGGATATTAACAAATGTGATTGTTTTTGATGCTGTGTAATGAAAGGTGACAACATTTAGAAGATCTGCATAACTCACAACCAGTATTTTGCAAATGAACAATGAATGATGATAAGAACTATGCATGGGTGAAAGATCCACTCAAAGTTCAAGACTGGCCAAAAAGTTCTATAATATGGCTTCACTTTCCACATTGCAATTAGCTTCTAAGAAAATACCACTTGTTGGGTATTATATAATACCAAAAATACTTTTCCCTTTTCCAACTACAATTTTTGTCTAAAGCCAGAATTTCTTCATATTCTTTCATCAAGATAGCATATCACAGGATGAATGCCAAAGAAGACAGATCTTGTTTCTATTAAGACAAATCTTGTTTCTATTAAGACAGGTAGTAAAGAGATTTGCAAAAGTGTAAAACAAGGCCATTTTTTCTCACTGGCTTTTTGAAATTATGGTTA
The DNA here is from genome assembly GCF_963930625.1 of Muntiacus reevesi. Taxonomy (NCBI): domain Eukaryota; kingdom Metazoa; phylum Chordata; class Mammalia; order Artiodactyla; family Cervidae; genus Muntiacus; species Muntiacus reevesi. The sequence continues at coordinate 31,227,805 of NC_089255.1, read as the reverse complement.
TTAGTCTTTAAAATAAGCAATTTTTTAAATTTCTCAGGTTTAATTTACATTTTGGTAAATATCAACAGATAAAACTCATGTAAACAGAGAGTTTTCTGGGGTCCTCAGTACTTTTTTAGAGTTTGAAGAAACCAAAAGTTTGAAAACTGATGATATGGTCATTCCCAATTCCTGAGACTCTAAAGTATTAATAGGAAAACAAGCAGACTTGGCATGATATAAACACAGAAATAGGACACCTTATCTTTGACAAAGGAGGCAAGAATACACAATGGAAAAAAGACAACCTCTTTAACAAGTGGTGCTGGGAAAACTGCTCAACCACTTGTAAAAGAATGAAACTAGAACACTTTCTAACACCATACACAAAAATAAACTCAAAACAGATTAAAGATCTAAATGTAAGACCAGAAACTATAAAACTCCTAGAGGAGAACATAGGCAAAACACTCTCCAACATAAATCACAGCAAGATCCTCTATGACCCACCTCCCAGAATATTGGAAATAAAAGCAAAAATACACAAATGGGACCTAATGAAACTTAAAAGCTTTTGCACAACAAAGGAAACTATAAGCAAGGTGAAAAGATAGCCTTCAGAATGGGAGAAAATAATAGCAAATGAAGAAACAAAGGATTAATCTCAAAAATATACAAGCAACTCCTGAAGCTCAATTCCAGAAAAATAAATGACCCAATCAAAAAATGGGTCAAAGAACTAAACAGACATTTCTCCAAAGAAGACATACAGATGGCTAACAAACACATGAAAAGATGCTCAACATCACTCATTATCAGAGAAATGCAAATCAAAACCTCAATGAGGTACCATTACACGCCAGTCAGAATGGCTGCTATCCAAAAGTCTACAAGCGATAAATGCTGGAGAGGGTGTGGAGAAAAGGGAACCCTCTTACACTGTTGGTGGGAATGCAAACTAGTACAGCCACTATGGAGAACAGTGTGGAGATTCCTTAAAAAACTGGAAATAGAACTACCATATGACCCAGCAATCCCACTCCTGGGCATACACACCGAGGAAACCAGATCTGAAAGAGACACGTGCACCCCAGTGTTCATCGCAGCACTGTTTATAATAGCCAGGACATGGAAGCAACCTAGATGCCCATCAGCAGATGAATGGATAAGGAAGCTGTGGTACATATACACCATGGAATATTACTCAGCCGTTAAAAAGAATACATTTGAATCAGTTCTAATGAGATGGATAAAACTGGAGCCTACGAGATGGATAAAACTGGAGCCCATTATACAGAGTGAAGTAAGCTAGAAAGATAAAGACCAATACAGTATACTCACGCATATATATGGAATTTAGAAAGATGGTAACGATAACCCTATATGCAAGACAGAAAAAGAGACACAGATGTATAGAACAGACTTTTGGACTCTATGGGAGAAGGAGAGGGTGGGATGATCTGAGAGAACAGCACTGAAACATGTATATTATCAAGTGTGAAACAGATCTCCAGTCCAGGTTGGATGCATGAGACAAGTGCTCGAGGCTGGTGCTCTGGGATGATCCAGAGGGATGGGATGGGGAAGGAGGTGGGAGGGGGGTTCAGGATGGGGAACACATGTAAATCCATGGCTGATTCATGTTAATGTATGGCAAAAACCACTACAATACTGTAAAGGAATTAGCCTCCAACTAATAAAAATAATTGGGGAAAAAAATAAATACAGAAATAATATCAGAAAATTAGAAAAGCAAAACTCTTAATGTCCAGCAAGTACATCTAGAATGTGGATATTATTAGTTATTTGAAATAAATTATAAGGAATTTTTAAAGACGAGAAATGCTTACAATGTTAAATGAGAAAAACAGGACCTATAAACTATATTAGCAGAGAAAGTATTCCACAGAAAAAAAAGACTAGAAATATTTTTAAAATGTATTAACAGAAATTTTCAGAGCTGAAAGATTATGAATATTTTTTATTCTCTTTACTGAGCATGTACTACTTTTAAAATCAGCAAAGTAAAATTTTTCAGCAAGTTTTAAAAGCATTTCAGTACTTTGATTATTTTCAGAATTCAATCTAGGTGAACATCACACAAAAAAATTATTGTTGCTGTTATTAATATTAAAAATAATTAAGGTGGCTTAGTATAGAACTCTGAACTGAAAGTCATGAAACCTGTATTCTAGACACTTTTGAGCCATCCAATATCTCCAGGCTTTTTGACAAGTCACTCAACTTCTTTGAACCACCAGAAATTATCTCTGAGGTCCTCACTTGACTAACCCTCCAGTAAAATGAACTGTCAAATCCAAAGGTTGTTCGAGTCCTCTGCATCCAACACCTAAAGTAAAACAGTGCTCAGTGCAAACTGTGAGGCCAACTCTCACATTACACACTCTATGGAATTCCTACCCATGCTGTTCTTCAATTCCTTCTGCAGATTGGTAGGACAGCTCTCTCAACAAACTTTCCAGTAAAAGAAGAGTTAGTTATACCCTAAATGGTATTTGAAAGAAGCAAAAATATTTGGAGATCCATATATCATATGCCATATCTCAAAAAAGGCATATGAGAATAGGCAAGACATGTGGTGTCCCAAAGGAATGGGAGTCTTTCGTAAATGGACTTCATCAATGCACACATGTAGAATCGAGAAAAATGGTACTGATGAACCTATTTGCAGGGCAGGAAGAGAGACGCAGACACAGAGAACAGACTGGTAGGCACAAGGAGGGGAATGAGAGGGTGGGGTGAACTGAGAGAGCAGCACTGACATAGACGCGATCATGTGTAAAATAGCTAGCTACTGGGAAGATGCTATATAACACAGGGAGCCCAACGCAGCGCTCAGTGAGGAATAGAGGGGTAGGATGGGGAGGGGTGGAAGAGAGGCTATATATGTATACATATAGCTGGTTCATGTTTTTATAAAGCAAAAACAACACTGTAAAGCAATTACATTCCAATTTTTTTTAAATGACATAAAACCTTAATAAAAGTAAGAAGAGGTTACCTCTAATGGAGAGGAGAAGGTATTTGCTACAGAAAAGGAAGAAAAAGAATGAGGCAGAGAGAAAGAGAGGAAAAGAGAGAAGCAAAAATACAGTGCTAATATAAGTATGTAACAAGAGCAGAATTATCTAAGTGCATGATGTATCTTAAAATTGCCCAGAAAAATCTATCTATTCCTTGACCAGCCTTCACGCATTCTAACTCTGTCAATTTTGTTCCTTGTTAGCAAATCTGATAAAAATCTTTAAGACTATAAAAGGATAAATTAAATCTGGATAATATTCAAAAGAGATCCCTTCATTTTACAGATTAGGAAAACTGAGTCCTTCAAGGAAAAAACTGAGTCATAAAAGACCTTAAATTTGTACATTACTAATACCAATTATCCAATAATCTCTCTGCTAGAAAACACTTCCTTGATGATGTCAAAGACAAGGAAGCTCATGGTGTTCAGTGCCACAGAGTAAAATGGAATAAATTTAGATTTGGCTTTAAAACAGAATAAAGGTAAACAAACATTCTATACTTTAAACATGGGACAAGAACCCCTTCTGGTCCTGGATTGGTTTTTTGTGTTATGTCAGGGCCTCAGTTTATACAAAAATGAGGAAATCTAAGGCATATAGTTGCTAAAGTCCCTTCTTAGAAAGTTGGATAAGCCTAAAAATCATTGGAAAAAAGACATGCACAGGGAGAAGGGAAGTATGAAATACACCTGGAATGTGTATCCAATGTTGTTACTGTTCACTCAGTCATGTCCGACTCTTTGCAGTCCGTGGACTGCAGCACTCCAGGCTTCCCTGTCCTTCACCATCTCCTGGAACTTGCTCAAACTCATGTCCATTGAACTGGTGATGTGATTCAACCACCTCATCCTCTGTTATCCCCGCTCTCGTCCTCTGCCATCCCCCATCTGCGCATCCATGTGGTTGCTTGACGCAACAGTAGAATCCGTAGGGTACCAGTCTCTGCCCGGCTTGGAACACTTGAGGTCGCTTTGTTGCAGTAGAGAGCCACAGTCAACCAGAAGAGTCCCCTTTAGGGTGTACTCTCCTTTGTTTCCAGAGGCCAATTAAAAGCGTCCCCAATTTTCATATTTTGATTCTACAATTCATATTTCCGCTTTGAGAGGGCGCTGCCACCTGTCATTCATTCCTAGAATCTGTCAATTAACCGCTCAAGGGTAAAGAATCCGCCTGCCAATGCAGGAGATGCAGTTCGATCCCTGGGAGGGGAAGATCCCCTGGAGAAGGAAATAACAACCCACGCCAGATTAGTACTCTTGCCTGGAGAATTCCCTGGACAGAGGAGCCTGGCGGGCTACACAGTCCATGGGGTTGCAAAGAGGAGGACACAGCTTAGCAACTAAACAACGATAACAAATTTATGCAGCACCTACTTATGTGCACCCATCAACTAGCAAAACGCAAGTTTTCAACAAACATTTGTTGATTTGAAGTTAATTGCATGGCCTTGGAAGGCTGCCTGGGATTCATCCACTAAGGCTTTCCTATGAGGCTGGTCAAAGAAGAAACCTTTTTCAACATCCCTGATCTAACACCTGCCACTCGTGTTCCTCCCCAGTTTTGTGCGACACGTGTTCCTAAGCACCGGCTGGGCTGCCAGGCACGGCTGCTGCAGGCAAAAGGGCTCTGTGAGGGGCGAGGTGGACACTTACCTGGGGAACCTCTGCTTCAGCTTCCTCAGGCTCTGCCTGGTAGGCGGCACAGACACTAGGCACTGGGCTATCTCGTCGTACTGGGCTTTGGTCAGTATCATGTTGGGCCAGGGACAGGGAGATGACAAGGGAAAGGAAAAAGACACCCTGGCTCGAGCAGTCTTGCTGTTGGCAGACGAGGGTGCGGACACAGCAGCACAGCGCGGTGTCCCCGACTTCCTGGGCCCCTACCCCCTGCAACCCGGGGTGCACAAGCCAAGACTTCACCAGGCACCTCCGCGGCGGGAGGCGGGCTGTAGACAGGCTGCCCTTTCTTGGCTTTCTGAGCAGCCGCAGTGGGCCCAGCCGAAGGCAGCCAGCCGCCATGTCAGTTAAGGGCAAGCCAACCAGGAAGTAACGGCCGCAGGCAGAGGTGGCGCCTAAATCTCTAAGGGGAGGTCCCTGGGCATGGCCCACCTGGGATTAACGTGGGATGCTCTTGGCTTTAATACCTTCTCTGTTGCCAGAAGCCAGGGAGTCCTGGCGCATCGATCAGGCAGCAGGGCACACACGAGTCCGGGAAAGCGACTGCCAGGGCGCGCGATTTGAACATGCTTCCAGCGCTTCCAAACGCGCACGTTTAACCCCAGCTCCAATCGGAGACAGGCCTGCAAAGAAACACGCCTTCTCTCAGCGAAAGACCCTTTGCGCCCTGGAAGCCTGAGAGGAGGAGCTGTAAAACCGCAAACCCACTAAGATCGCCATAGAGTTAACAGCTTGGCTTCTGTTGAGGGAAGTAAAAAAAAAAAAAAAACTTGTGCAGCTCGCGAGGAACCCAATATTGGCCCTGCTGGGAAAGAGAGTAGAAAACAAAAGCCACATCATCAAACAGTAAAGAATATGACTGCAGCATTCAAACAGTAGTGAATATGACATTCACTCCTCACAATTAGGGGCTCAAGAAATGAAATCATTTCTTATTCATTTGCGAATTCCCAGTTCTCAAAAAATAGTAGAAAGTGTAGTCGCTCAGTTGTATCCAACTCTTTGGGACCCTATGGACGGTAGCCCACCAGGCTCCTCTGTCCATGGGATTCTCCAGGCAAGAATACTCCTTCTCCAGGGGATCTTCCCAACCCAGGGATCAAACCCAGGTCTCCGCATTGCGGGCAGATTCTTTATCAGCTGAGCCACCAGGGAAGGGCCCTCCCCCCGCCCCCCCCCCCCCAAAATAGTAGGTGTTCAGTAAATATTTGGAGAAATAAGTCAGTGGAAGAATTTATCTGTTTTGTATATGTGTTGTGGGTGGATCTCAGCTTGCCCGAGGCCATTGATTAGGACATTAGCCCCTCCTTTAATCCAATTTAAAATAAATAAATCTACTTGGTTCTTAGAAGGCCATGTGCTATGTTTGTTTTCAAATTTTAACATTTTATATGAAAAAGTGTTTAGATATTATGGAATGAGTAAATGGTTATTTTGTTGTTCGTTTTTAAATCTGGGATAAGACCTGGGTTAGAAGTTTAGCTTAGATATGCCTCCTTAGATAAATTCTTTACACTGTCTAAGCCCCAATTCCTTTGTCTGTAAAAACTGATTTTTTAACTCATGGGGTTATTGGTAAGATTAAATAAGATAGTACAATGAATGGATTCCTTAGCTTCCAGCAGACAGTCTATGGAAGATAAATATCCTGTATAAGACAGTTGTTCAGCAGCTTAGTCATGTCCAACTCTTTGTGACCCAATGAACTGCAGCACGTCAGGCTTTCCTGTCCTTCACCATCTCCCTGAGCCTGTTCAAACTCATGTCCATTGAGTCGGTGATGCCATCCAACCATCTTGTCCTCTGCCGTCCCCTTCTCCTGCCTTCAATCTTTCCCAGCATCAAGGTCTTTTCCAAGGAGTCCTACTCATTGTATAAGACTACTTGATGGTAA